>NC_132784.1:22112500-22412500 GCF_048418805.1 Vulpes vulpes | reverse complement strand
CAGGTTGTACTACAAAGCTGTGGTCATCAAGACAGTGTGGGACTGGCACAAAAACAGACACATAGATCAGTGGAACAGAATAGAGAACCCAGAAGTGGACCCTGAACTTTATGGTCAACTAATATTCGATAAAGGAAGAAAGACTATGCATTGGAAGAAAGACAGTCTCTTCAATAAATGGTGTTGGGAAAATTGGACATCCACATGCAGAAGAATGAAACTAGACCACTTTCTTGCACCAGACACAAAGATAAACTCAAAATGGATGAGAGATCTAATTGTGAGACAAGATTCCATCAAAATCCTAGAGGAGAACACAGGCAACACCCTTTTTAAACCTGGCCACAGTGATTTCTTGCAAGATACATCCCCGAAGGCAAAAGAAACAAAAGCAAAAATGAACTATTGGGACCTCGTCAAGATAAGAAGCTTTTGCACAGCAAAGGATACAGTCAAGAAAACTAAAAGACAACCTACAGAATGGGAGAAGATATTTGCAAAGGACATATCAGATAAAGGGCTGGTTTCCACGATCTATAAAGAACTTATCAAACTCAGCTGCAAAGAAACAAACAATCCAATCATGAAATGGGCAAAAGACATGAAGAGAAATCTCACAGAGGAAGACATAGACATGGCCAACACGCACATGAGAAAATTCTCTGCTTCACTTGCCATCAGGGAAATACAAATCAAAACCACAATGAGATACCACCTCACACCAGTGAGAATGGGGAAAATTAACAAGGCAGGAAACAACAAATGTTGGAGAGGATGTGGAGAAAAGGGAACCCTCTTACACTGTTGGTGGGACTGTGAACTGGTGCAGCCACTCTGGAAAACTGTGTGGAGGTTCCTCAAAGAGTTAAAAATAGACCTGCCCTACGACCCAGCAATTGCACTGCTGGGGATTTACCCCAAATATTCAGATGCAGTGAAACGCCAGGACACCTGCACCCCGATGTTTCTAGCAGCAATGTCCACAATAGCCAAACTGTGGAAGGAGCCTCGGTGTCCATCGAAAGATGAATAAATAAAGAAGATGTGGTTTATGTATACAATGGAATATTCGTCAGCCATTAGAAACGACAAATACCCACCATTTGCTTCGAAGTGGATGGAACTGGAGGGTATTATGCTGAGTGAAGTAAGTCAATCGGAAAAGGACAAACAGTGTATGTTCTCATTCATTTGGGGAATATAAATAATAGTGAAATGGTATATAAGGGAAGGGAGAAGAAATGTGTGGGAAATATCAGGAAGGGAGACAGAACATGAAGACTCCTAACTCTGGGAAACAAACTAGAGGTGGTGAAAGGGGAGGAGGGCGGGGGGTGGGGGTGAATGGGTGACGGGCACTGGGGATTATTCTGTATGTTGGTAAATTGAACACCAATAAAAAAAAATTTTTTTAAATAAAAAAATAAAGAGTGTATAAACTCATATTTTTATAATTAGAAAGTTGTTTCCAATGTTAATTAGCTTTTAATCACAGGTTACTTGTATTTATATAGTTGTGTAAATCAATAGGACTTCTATACATGTTAGTGAAAACTTAAGATTAAGAGGACCAGTTAACTTGTATTACAAATTATATAGTAACTTCCCCTTAAGATAGTAATATTAATCTACTCTTAGTAAAAATCTAGTAAATGGTTAATATATTTTTGTGTAACCTCATAGTCTCCATGGTTTAGTGTTCTTTTGAGTTTGAGGATATTATAGATTGAACAAGAAGACAATGATGAAGACTAAAGAAAGAGTGACAGTCGAGAGGCTATAAAATGACATGATTCCTCCTAATGCTATTTTTCTAGTTAGACAAAGACACAGATTATTAAAAGTATATTCTAAAGTATTTTTAGAAACTTGATACACATATGTTTGTCTAGACTTTACTATTCATGTAAAAATAGGGACTTTAAAATATTTTGATTTTGTATTAATAAAGCACATATTATTTTAAATTGTTAAAGATATACAATTAGAAAAATAAATCCTTCCAATGCCTTTTTCAATATCTCATGTAAAATACTTTCACACATTAGGCTATATGTACACTGGGAACTGGCCAAAAGTGACCAATTTTTCTCTTGATTTTCTTTTTTACAAATAGCACTCTGCCATACCGATTCTACTTTTTGCTGAAGAGATAGTAGTAAAGAAACTCCCAGGCTTACCCACTCACCGCAGTAGCCAATCCTATGCCTTGAGAATCAATTCTTAAAGTTTGTCTATTCTGCAAGAAGAACAAGCATATGTTGATTTCATGCTTAATATATGTCTAACATTTTGTTAGGTGCCTTGGGGAATACAAGGTATTGGATTCTGGATAGTTAAAAATTTATTTGAAGATATAAGTGCTATATGGAAGTCACATATAAAATGCATATGAATATACCTGATTGCATATAGTTTTTAAAATTTGGTTTAGAAAAGTTAGGGAGGGATGGGATAACTGGAGACGTTTGATTTTTATTTAGTCAGTGCCTAAAGCACCAGAAAAGATTCAAGGAGACTTTATTTTAAGAAATCATTTTTAATTCTAAGTTTATACCACATAAAATTCTAGAAACCAGCTATATGACGCAATAAAGTAATCTTTATAAAAGGTTAATTTGGCTTTATTCCACTCTCAAAAATGTCAAGACACCGATAATAGTTTGATATATTAAAATAACTCTGTGAATCAATTAAAATAACTTTGTGAATCAATTTTGGGGAAAAGTTAATGTCAGCAACAGGGTCACTCCTCTTAGCATATCCATGATTTGAAAATCTCATGGAAATCTCTTTCTGTTTGTTTGTTTTTAAATATCAGTCCTTTGTTTTCGTTTTTTAATGCATACCTTGTTCCAATTCCTTTGCCTTTGGTTTGTTCTATGGCAGTTGTAATATAAAGGAAAGACTACAGGAAGAAATTTAAAGCAAAATTAAAGCTCTAATTGGTGTGATGAAGAAACTAATATCAGAACAAGAGCCGCTGATAGTGTTTGAAACTTGGAAAATACATATTTAGGACTATTTTGCTAAGTATATTCAATTTAACACAGCATATTATATGGTGCTGAATCTAATTTAAGTGGTAGGTAGGTTCATACTTGTCTTGAATTCCTTACCTGTTGTAAAAAATTCTCCATATCTTAATGCTTAATAGTAAAAATCTATTTTTTGCTGACATCTGTCATGAGCAATTCAGGGAGGTGGTCTCTGCTTCGTATAGTAATCTAGGAACCCGGGCTCCTTGTAGCCTGTAGCTTTGTCCTCTTTCATATCCTTGAAGTTCTCTCTCCTTAGCTGATAGATGGGAAAAGAGAGAGTGAGCATGGAGAAAGGCCACATGCTCTCACCGACCTCAGATAGGAAATGCATGTGTCACTTCTAGCTACATTCTAGCAGGGAGAAATGATAGGCGGGTACTATTTAGATACATGCGGCAAGAAACATAGTCTAGCTGTCAGTCATATATATTTCTCGTATAAATGAGAAAAAATATACATTGGATACCAGCAGTGTCTGTGCAAGTCTAATCAAGATTCATTTGTTTAAATCCAGAAAAAAAAAAAAACTTAAGTACTTAAAATAATGTCAGCAAATTGAATAGAAAACTTACTCCTCCAGGCAGCCAATATATAGCTAAAAGGAGTTCAGTGGAAGATTCTTAAGAATTTATGCAGCAAAAAAAGATACCATTGACCCCAAATCAAAATATTTGTTTTCTGATATGTAATTCAACATGTGTTAATGCAGAAAAAGGAGCATTAAAACAAATAAATTAGAGAGAAAACCAATTTTCTTTATAGAAGAAAATTTTGTATTTAACTCGTAAAATAATCTTCTTTCAGTATCTGTGATCTAAAATAGAGAGGGAAGGGATAATCACATAACATCTCGGCACCACTCTTGGCAAATTTCATCAAGCTCTGAGATTTTTACTCTCATTTTTGAAAGAAAAAAAACATTAAAAAATAAACACAAAGAAAGCCTCTTTAATTATATTCTAAAAATATCTTGATTAGCTTCTTAAAATTTCCTCATTAACTATAATTCTTAGAAGGATCATTTTAAAGCAAACAGTTGGGTTGCATGAGGGAAAATGAAGAAAAGGGGGGTCAACCATAAGTTACTGAAAGATTGAGCCTAAGTTCCCCCTTTGGTTTTAATTATCTGTTGAAATAATCAGTTTATGAGTAAAAAACGTCAGGGTCATTGCTGTAGCCTGCCTGGCATTTGCACATCCACATGAATGCAGGGAGTGTGTGTGTGTGTGTGTGTGTGCACGTGCATGTGCACTTGTGTACCTATTCTAGGAGAGTAGAGGAAATAGAAGAACTAAGTAAAGATAGAATAGTGAAAGTGGCAACTTATCTTTAACTGAATTTAATGGATCATCTTATGTAAGTATAAGCACTTCCACTTAAAAATCCATGTTTTAAAACTAAAATAAATATACATTAAGAAATAAATCAGAAAAAAAAAGAAAGAAAAGAAATAAGATGCTCAGTGGCTGAGCATCCTCAGGTCGTGATCCTGGGGTCCTGGGATCGGTCCCACCTCAGGCTCCCTATAGGGAGCCTGCTTCTCCCTCAGCTTGTGTCTCTGCCTTTCTCTCGGTGTCTCTCATGAATAAATAAATAAAATCTTTAAAAAATAAGCCAAAAATATTTTTTTCTAAATAACTAAGTATAATACTATACAAAAGAAGGCCTAATGTAACACTATTGCTTTTAAATACACATAGTAATTTGAATAACATTTTCACATTATCATTCAAGCCTATTTGAGTGAAATAGTAAATTTCATTTGTAATTAGCAGCATTCAGTTAATCTGCTAAGAAGTCACATAGAACAATTTTATAATTATGATGGTTAAACCTTTTCTTTCCAGTATTTTTTAAACTAATGATTTGAGTTGGACTTACTTTCTTTGTAATTATGTAAAGCTAAAGTATAATCTCTCCAAGATTGATAAATCAGAAAAGTGCAGGTACCTCAGTGCCCTGCATCTCCTCCCTTCTGCCCACTGTTTACACCATCCCTCTGCCCGGAAAGACTGTACACACTCAGGTCCAGTTAGTTGTGTCCCATGTCCTCAACTCAAAAATAAGAGCTTGAATAAAAAGAATTTGGTACACCAGCTTCTCCTTAGTGAAATCCTCACGATTGACTTCTGCTTTCTGTTTGATGTAATTCAATTCCAGAATAGCAATCACATCATGTCCATGGTGAAAATAAATCCAAATCCTAACATATGTATTTGAATAGCTACTCTTTTGTGTTATCTACTGTTGTAAATTAATTATGCTAGCTCTCTCTCTTTGTGATGATAGTTGAAAGAAGATATTAGTGTTATATTTAGTTGTATTTGTAATTGCATTACACTGAAGAAAGCATTACAATAAATTAGTCTGTTTACTCTTTGTCTGATAGTTTTAATAGAATACTCAATTGCACAGGGAAAAAAAACTTCATTTAAATTATCTGTACTGTTTAAACTCACTTATTTGTTTCTGCTTTAAACCCATGATATATCGTTAGTATAATGCTGTTTAAACTATTTAATAGTTTCCATGTTTTAGTCCTGGATTTGTTTAAATCTGTAACTCAGCATATTCAAAACCAAATGCGTCCTCTTTTATCCCAAAAGCACCTTTTCCCATACTTCTCTATTTCTGTTCATTAAGTAGCATGGTAGCCCCTGTCAACTATGACCAAAAATTTATAGTTATGTTTAACTCTTTACCTTGCCTTGTGCATTCAATCAATTGGCAAGACCTCTTGTTTCTTATCCTAGAATGCCCTTTACCCCTATTCTTTTTTTCTTCCCTAGTTCATTTACTCAATACCTCTCAATTGCTACAGTGTCCTAGGTTTTTGTCTTATCTCGCATCTCTTCCTTCATGTAAGATATTGTTCTCAGATTGGTCCTATGTGTATGTGATTTGGATCATGACACTGTTCAAAAGTAGAAAAATATAAACTCTTTAGCAGGTTCAAACCTTTGCATTCTCACTGAATGCCCACGCTGTTTTATGACATCTAACAAAATTGAGCAATACTAAAGATTTGTTAAAGACTGATCTATTTCTGAGTATTATTTTGTACCAGTATGACATTTATGAACTTCTTTCTATAAAATAACCCCTAACAACAAATCTAACAGCATTAGAGAATTGTTCTAATAATGAAGACATTAACATAACTACATTGTTATGAAGAAGACATGGTAGAAAAAATCTTTGTGATAAAGTATGCCATTGTTTTTTATCTTATTACAAAAATGTGGTTGCTTTTTAAGGTTATTCTATATAATGTAATATGAAATTTGTAATTAGTTGTGTTTTTAAAAAATCATTATCATCCTCAATTTTTAATACTTGAGATGACTTAATTTACATCAATTTCTACGCAGACCAATAATGATCAGCATAACCTTCTTTCATGTTAACAAAACTCTAAGCTTTACTCAGCGCTGCAGACTGTCTTACTGCCAGAAGCAATCTCTGAGACAAGTTAGCAGGTGAGAAGTTTATTTTAGGGTATCCATGGGATCAATACCTGTGGAAGAGAGAGGATGAAATCAGAATTGAAAAGAGGGAGAAATAGAGTTTCGAGTCAGCCCCAATAAAAGCCTGCATTGATCTCACGAGGCATGCTGACTTTGGAGGAGCATTTCAGAGTCGCCCTGAGTTGGGCAAGGGCCTGAACCTTTTTTCCCCAATTTGCTTAAGCACTTGATGCCACATGCACCTGGAAGAACGTTCTACCTTGAGAGTTGTAGCTAGACAGTCCTTAGGGAGGGCTCAAGGCAGTCTTCCTGCACACTCCAGCAGTTGTGGACATAAATGCTTCATTTCCAGTAGGAGATGTTCATGGCACACCACAGCATTCACCTCATGACAAACTGTAATGATTCTACATGTTAGGAGGCTTTTGCCATCCCTAAGTTACAGTGCACTATTAGCACCACCTGGACTTTAGGGAGCCCTCTTCTGATGCCAGCCATGAAACCATACACCAGTATCTTCTAGATCATTAATGTATGGGATGTTGAGATCAGGATCATTTAAATAAGAACTGCAAATGTTCAGCTTTTTTGGAAGTGGCATCCTTAACTTACTTTGCAAAGATGCATGTATGGATTTATCAGATTAACTTGTTGACATATTGAGAAGGCTGAGAGTTTGCTTTTAAAGGAAGAGAAAAAAAAATCTAAATGTCAGTGGATGGTAGGTTATCATCAGCATCATATTATGAAAGCAGCATGTTTGAACTAAAATGCAGCGTTTTTAAAGCCAGCCCCATCATTTGGAAAAAAGAAGCACCAACATTCCACTGTCTGCTGTGATAGGCAGGATAATGTCTTTCTACAGACGCACAAGTCGCAACCCTCAGAATTTGTGACTGTGTTACCATATGTGGCAAAAGGATTTTGCAGATATGATTACAGTTACAGACCTTAGCTGGAGTATTGTAGGTTGTTTAGGTGAGCCCAGTTTAATCATATGGACCCTGATACATGGAGAACTTAACCCCACCTAGAGGGAGATCTATAAGGAAAGAAGAGGAAGGAGAGATTTAAAATGTGGGAGGGACTCTAACCATTGCCGTTGACTGCAGAATCAAGGAAGGGGGTGACAAACCAAAGAATGAAGATGCCTCATGAAGCTGGGGCCAACGGTGAACAGATAGCTAGGAAGTGAGGACCTCAGTTCTACAACTGCAAGCAATAGAATTCTGTTAACTACTCAAGCGAGCAAGGAAATCGATTCTTCCCTAGAGCCTCCAAAAAGGAACATGGCCTCACTGGTGCCTTGGTCGTAGCCCAGTGAGATCCATGTTGGACTTATAACCCACTTTCTTACAACTGTAGAAAGATAAATTTGTTTTCTTTAAGCTGCTTAGTTTGTTGTGTCTTGTTATGGCAGCAATAGAAGACTAATACAGATCCCCTGCATTTCTTTAAAACTGGATCAGACCCCCCCCCCCCCCCAGTGAGATGTGATAAATTAAAGGCGAGGGTGAGAGGTGACGTTAAATGGATAGAAGCAAAGGAAGTAAACACATAGAAGGAATGTTAAATTGGGAAGGTGCTATTTAAAGGTGTTGAACGGAGCCTCTAACAAAAGATTGTACATTCCCTATTATTTTGCCTAGATATATTTTTGGCTAGAAGCAATGATGCTGGTCACAGTTTCACTACTTTACTTCTTGGATGTTTCTGAGCGGGCATTTTAGGTGATATTGCTTTTGAAACTGTAGAAAATTTGTAAATTTGTGGATGATAGTGATAGGATTAAAACTAAAGAACTTCTGGAAGCTAGCTTATTGCTATGCTTAAAAACAGTGTTGCCATTTCACTGGCAGAGAAGGTGCATAGGAAGGAAGGAGCAATAATTTTTTCATGGTGGGTTTATTAGCATAATTAATCTAGAGTCTGAAGACATGCTAAGTTCTTTCTTTAAATAATATTAGGAACTTCAAAGATGCTAGAATTGTTAGACTGATCTAGTACGCAACTTACCAGTAATTGTCTAGTGACTCATTTATGGATTTGCCAAAGGATATACTATATTCAAATGGACAAATAAAATAAATGTACAGTTTTTGCTTTTTGTAATTCATCTAAACCTTCATCATCTGTCCCCACACATATGGGAATTGGAAAACACTTATTTTTTTCCAATTTTAGAAAATTTGGTAAATTCAGTACTATGCAGTAAACATAAATAAAAGCTCAAGTTTTTTTTTTCTCTGCTTAAAATGCTCCCTTACCCTTAGTTCTCTTCCATGGCTGTTCGAATTTGGTGTGTGACAGTGTGGCTGAGGCATCCAGCAATGTGTGTCTCCTGCTAGAATCTGCAGTGGGAATGGGAGCACTTACTTTTGGCTTCTTCTTCTACCTCTCTGATAGATCTCCCCATTCTAAGACATTATCTCACAGAGAAGAGGCCAGAATATATGAGCATTACCCCTTCTCTCTGACTCTCTCCTCTATTCTTGCAAGTCTTCCAGGATATTAGAAGCAAGCCATCCACTTGTTTCATTATGGCTCAGATGACACGAGTCATATCATCCTCTTTCCCAGGGATGTTTCACTCACCTCCTTTCTCCTATGACTGTAATTTCAGGAGAACAACTCAAGAAAAGGATTTCTTAGGGACAACCAGAAACACACATCAGAATAATGTTTTCGAAATATTTACACCATTACCCTTCCTCTGTGTCCCAGCAAAGGATGTTTATACTCATGTGAACTTCTTATACTTCTTACACTTCTAAGATGACTGGACCTAGCATTCTAGCAGAATCTTTTTTTTTTTTTTAATCCACTCTTCCTATGGTGTGCATAGGCAAATTTGGCTCCTGAGTGAAGTTTTTTCCCCTCTTTGAGTTGATTCTTTATGCTCCCAAGAAACTTACCTTCTCCCAGTTCTCATCTCTATACCACCCACAGTCCTTTAAAAGGAACAAAGTCAGGTGGATCTTGCACACAAGTGGATAAGAAATTGCCTCTGTGTATAGGTATTTGATGTGGCTACTGGTTCATACGTTTGATTTCTAAGCATTTTTCTCTCCTCCCAGGTATCTTTCCATTTCTGTTGTTGAATATCTGGTTCAAGAGGGTAATGGGCTGCCTTGACCCGGTATTTCACAAGACAATCTTGCCTATATTCTCTGTCCCCTAGGAAACTTCAAGCTGGCATGAACATTCACAGCAAAAGTCTGGTCTAACTGTGGAATTATATACTTTTCTTCAAAACAAAACATTTGAAAACATGTCTCAGGATACTGGGACTGGGCTTTCTTCCCTAAATACAGATCTCTGTCTCTATAAACATTCAAAATTCAAGAGAATTCTGGAATGGAACTTGTCCCCGCTATTCTCCTGTTCCTTTTACTCACCAAACTGAATTTACCTTTCTCTCACATGGTTTTTTTTAACCCTGACCTTTTTTGCTTAAATTGAAAGTTGCTTGAGGGAAGAGATAAAGTTATACTTTCCTGGATTTCTCACAGGACTTAGTTGAGTATGGTGTTGGTTGGCTTCAGATGTGCAGTGTAGAAGAAGCCACATGCTGTGCAGGGTCTTCTCAATCATATAAGAGTAAGCGACTTTAGTAGCATTAATACAGGATAGATTGAGACAACTTGCTAACTTCCATAGAAACTTTGAGGCAGAGAATTGTAGAATTAATAAAAATGGTGGAAATGACATCAATTTGTCTAATTCAGTGATTTAACAGATTTATATAGACTTCTGGCAAGTGGGAACCAGATTCTAAAATTGAAGTTCTTAGCTCTAAATTCTGGTTTTGCTTTTATTGATTTATGAACTTAAACAGGGTAGTTTCCTCCTATGTAAAATGGAGCTAATAACACCTATGTCAGCAATGTAGGGAAGGCTAAGTGAAGCATTACATGCAGAACAGTTGGCACTTGGCACCTAATTGGTGCTCTGAATGTCAGCTCTGTTGTTATTGTTACTGCATCCTTATTAAACCTTTCTGTGAATACCTTTAATGATGTGGGTAGAACATGTTATTTTCCAAAGCAGCTTCATTTAATATCAAACCCCTCCATTTTCTATAATGTTCTTATTACTAGTAATATTCTTCTGCAATTTCTAGACCTGTCCTCTGAAAGCCCACAAACTAAACTGTCTCCTTTTCATGTACCTACTTTTTATATTGTTGAAGAGAACTATGTACCTCCCACTAAGTCCCCTTTTCTCCAAGGTAAACATGCTTAGATCTATTGGTCAGTCCACACATGGTCAATTCATCTTCTCTCTCTATGTATGTGCTCTATTATTTTGGCTTATGTTGTTGTTATGGTTATTTTTTTTTCTTTTTGGTTGTTTGCTTTTGTGGGTTTTTTTTTTTAATTTTGTTTTTAACTGTTCCTCTAAATCTCTAGCTTAAAGAACAGAATATATATTTCAGACATACTTTTAGAAGCACAGATAAGAGTGGCAGTAGGCATCATTGCTCATCTTGTTCTATCTGTGCTGATGAACTGCTATTATTGCTTTTGTTATTATTATTTTAAGATTTTATTTATTTATTCATGAGACAGAGAGAGAGATAGGGGCAGAGACATAGGCAGAGGGAGAAGCAGGCTCCTTGTAGGGAGCCCGTTGCTGGATTCGATCTCCAGGCCGAGATCATGCTCTGAGCCGAAGGCAGACACTAAACCACTGAGCGACGCAGACATCCCCTTTTGTTGTTACTATTGTTGTTGAATCACCTTTCTGACTGATAGTGAATTGAAAATCCTTTAAGATTATATATATATATATATTTTTGTACAAGTGATGCTTTTGATTAGCATCTCCCCATTCTGTGTCTCCATTTTCATTTAGTGGATCCAAAAAGCAATATCTACAGATAAAATGAATGTAGTACATTCCAGACAAAAGTCTATGGCCATACATGTGAAGAAAAAACAGCATATGAGAGAAAACAAGAATCATCCATTTGCATGTGTTTAGTAGATACTACCATGCAGTTGGGTTCATTTTGCTTGATGGCCTCCTTGCCTGAGTGTCCTGGCTCACTTCATCTCATGATCGCGTTGTAAGCATCTGTCTCTCTATTGGCCTGAAGACAATTTATCCCATACTGTTTAATCCAATACTGTTGTTAATTAAGAACAAACTTATTAACTAAAGTGTTGTGACATTCATTGTTTCAGTCAAATGCATTCCTAAAATTTGATTTTCTTAAATTTCTCAGATGAGAGGCAAAAGTTGTCGTGTGCGACACTGCAGGGAGTGGACAGTGTTGGAACTAAATCCTTAAACTAAGCTTGGTTTGAAGTGGTATCCAGAAAAAAGATTATAATTAAAGGGATCATTTATAAAATGCACTACAGAGAAATATGCTAAACTAGAGAAAATGTACTTAAAGTTTCATTGACTTATAATTATTTCATTATAAGATCTTTTTGTCTTTTTCTGCTTAGAATTTATTAGAATACTATCCTCTGAGGTATTTTTAAAATATTTGTTTATATGATTCAGATTTTTCTATTAGTGCCAGGGGAAATTCAGGTGAAAGATTAATTCACTATCCTTGGGAGACACTTAATCTGGTATTCTACTTTTAGTACCTTTGCAATGTTTAATAATCCCTGCTGTTGGAATTATAAGATTCTTACTCCAAATACTTCAGGGAATCTTTAAAAATTTACTTAGTCAAAACTCAAGTATCTCAACTTTATAGTTACATTCTCAGTAGCTGGAGTTTCAGATATTCTTTGAATATGTTTTGTTCACAAATTATATTATACATAGGTTATATCAATATCATAACTTTTATTCTCTCTATAGAATTAAAAATTCTAGTCAGTTTGTGTTGATAGATACTGGGCTAAATTGTATATATCCTTCAAATTTCTTGTGCATATATCCATGGCCCTATTCTATACCACTTTGTGGTTATTATTAAGCCTTTTTTTCTGAATTATACTTAGGTGGACCATAGAATTTATTGTTCAAAGATAATTTTCCAAGTAGACTGGGCCACTGTAAGTAATTATTTGGGGGTAAACTAGAGCTCTTCTAGGAAATGTTGAATGCAAGATCATCCTACTTATAACAAATATTTATTTTAGAGAAAAATGAGAAACTGTAGATAAATATTTTATTTATTTATTTTAAGAGAGAGAACATGCATGTACATGGTGGTTGTGGCAAGATAGGACAGGAGGGAAAGAGAGAATCTCAAGCAGACTTCATGCTCAGTGCAAAGCCCAAAGCAGGGCTTGATCTCACAACCCAGAGATCGTGACCTGAGCAGAAATCAGGAGTCAGACCCTTAGCAACTGACCCACCCAGTTGCCCCCAGATAAATATTTTAAAAATCACTCAGAGTCTCCAAGTTCAAAAAGCATTTCAATAGCTCCATATTCTTTTGTTGTATGAATGTAGTCAAATTCTATTTAATTCCTCCATTGTGGAATACGTAGGCATTTTATTGTTAATACCACTGTTATGATATCCTTGTACATAACTATTTGTTTATAGCATTTATTTTTTTATAATAGGACACTAGAAGTAGAATCATTGAATCAAAGACTGTTAATATAGTAACATCCTTGACACATTTTCACATTGATTTTATAAAATTGTATGAATTAACATCATTGTGAGACTATGAGAGCCATTTCACCACACTTTTACCATTACTGGGCCATATCATCATTTTTATCTTACCATTAGTGGAATTGTAATGACTTCTTAGAAAAAGTGGCAAAAAAGTTTTAAATTTACATAAGTTAAAACATCAAACTGCACTTTTAAGGTTTTAATTTCCATGAAATTTGTTCCAGTTGGCTCATAAGTTAGCTAGAGAAATGAAAAACAGACTATTTTAATCAACTTTAATCCATTTTTATGTTCCATTTGAATTCAATACTTTGCAACCAAGAACTTACAAAATGAAAAGAAAGCCTGTTTTTCAGATACATCCTTTAAAGGGGAGGAGTACTCCCATGTTTCTAAGGCAGACTAATCTCACATTTATGGTATTTTCCTCTGAGTTATGGCAGATCAGAGATATATTGTTAATATTCATTCTCAGAACATACTTTGTCTACTGGTAGCTACTATACAAGGTAGTTTTTTTTTTCTAAAAAACACATGTTTTAAGGCATTTAAATTAAGAGATACTTACCTCAAAGAATCAAGTGACAAAGAAAGATATATTACAACCTCTGTCTATTTACAATGTCCCTTCACCATCTTACAGGGAAGCAGTGCTTTGAAGCATGGGATCCGAAGCTATACTGCACATTAAAAAAAAAAAAAAAAAAAAAAAGCCTTGTGTTACTCCTAATTGAGAATTTTATACATCTTTTTTTAAGTTTTTATTTAAATTCCAGTTAGTTAACAGACAGTATAATATTAAGTGTATGATATAGTGATTCAGCACTTATATGCAGCACCTGGTGCTCATCATAACAAGTGCACTCTTTAATCCCCATCACCTATGGGGATTAAACCCCCACCCCCACCCCCACCACCCACCTTCCTTCTTTCTGGTAACCATAAGTTTGTTCTTAATAGTTAAAAGCCTGTTTCTTTATTTGCTTCTCTCTCTCCCTTTATCCACCTTTGCTTCTGTGTTTCTTAAATTCCACACATGAGTAAAGTCTTTCTTACCTCTCTAAACTTCAATTTCTCTATAAGGAAAAGCAAAGCAATGCAAAGAATAATATGACAACAACATCTTTTTGTAAGGATTATATGCAATGATCTCTCTTCCTGTTCCTGTTTATTAGAAGTAAGCAAATCCTAATATCTGTAACAGAAGTATGTGTGGGAAAGAGGAGAGAAAACATTTTTGGCTTATAATTGAGTATGGATTTTATTCTTCTTGGACCTGATGTGCTATGTTACTTTTTAAAAGAATATCCAAGAATACTATAAATGAAATCAACATTGTGGTTAGATTATGATAATTAAAATATAATGTCTATGCATTGTACATTCTTATGCAAAGCATAATCAACAGCAAAATCTAAACATAATCATTTAGTTTTTATGTTAAATTGTCATCAACAAAAGTCTTTAGGAAATTCCCCATCCACACACTAACACTCTACTTATCTTCCAAAATATATTAAAAACAAAAGTAATTTTAAAAAATATATCTTATTTAAGAACAACATTGTTCATTGCCAGAGATTGTTTCCCTAGATAGTCCCTTTGCTAGAGATCATATCTGGAAAACATTTCAGCAAAGATAGATCCTGTCATAAAAATATAGACTTGAGAAGATCTAGTTTTTTATAGAAAAGAATTCTGAAAGCAGGTCAAGTTCTTAAAAGCATAAATAAAATCAGTTTATAGAATGATTCAATGTATTTTGAACACAGATGATTAATTCACTTATTGGTAATTGTGGATTTTGTCATTTTCTTGGAAAATTAAACTTCAAAAAATCTACATTTATGTATGAGTGGCTTAGGCCTAGAAGCATAAAACCTGTGAGACTCCATTTTGACCTGTGGATAGAGATGAGTAAAGGGAGCATAATATAACATTTTGAGTTTTGAGAACTGGGAATAATTTTAAAAGTTGACCCAACTTCATTGACTTTAGAAGTCCTGATCCTGAGAAGAAATAAAAATATTGAAAGCCTGTAGAATTCAGCAATCATACAAAAACACAGTGGGATCAGAGAAACTTCTAGGTTGGAGTCTGTTCTACACAGAAAAAGAATGCAGACCTGGAAGTGAAACTGTTAACACATTTTTAAAAAGATAGTAGATAATTTAAGGTTTATATTTTGAATGTGTTGCTGGTTTTCACTTGACATTAAACCTGTACTAGATGAATATTAACTGTTAGAGAGTTGAGTGATAGAGGTATCAAAAATTAACTGTTCGATGAAAAAGAGCTTGTTCAGTGGAAAAGTTATTAAAGAACATTCAGTAAATAAACACAGTCACAGAAGACTTTTTCATCAATGTTTTCTTTTATGAATTTTTTCTCCAGCTTCCTTGAGATAGAATTGACATATAACATTGTATACGTTTAAGATATACAACAAACTAAATTTATACATTCATATATTGTTGAAATGACTACCACCATAGCCTTAGCTAATACTTTGGTCATATCACATGATAACTGTTTTTTGTGATGAGAACACTTAAGATCTACTCTCTTAGATTGGCAATTTTCAAATCTACAGTATATTATTGTTAATAGTAATCATCATGCTGATATTAGATCCCCAGAACCTAATTCATCTTATAACTGGAAGTTTATACTCTTTCACCAACATCTCCCCACTTCCCCCACCTCCCACACCCTGGTAATCACCATTCTGGTCTCTGATTCTATGAGCTCAGCTGTTTTGGATTCCATCTACATGTAATATCAGATACTTTTTATCTTTCTGTGTCACACTTATTTTATTTAGTGTAATGGTCTCAGGATCCCCCCATGCTGTCCTAAAGGACAGGATTTCTTTCCTTGCTATGGCTGAATGATATTCCAATGGATATCTATACCACATCTTTATCCATTCCTCTTGAAGGACATGTACATTGTTTCCTTATGTTGAGTGTTATGAACAATGCTACAATGGACATAGGAATTCTTCATACCTTCTTGTATGGCGTTTGCCCTAGAAAAACAAGTATTTTCATTCAGTCTCTTCTTGGAAGCATATATTTCCTTAGATTTCAGGTTAGATGGTTGCCCTCTGACTGTTCTCAAGAAATGCTATGATTTTGTAGGTACAGCTTTTTGTTTTTGTTGCTGATATTGTAGCTGTAGTAATTGTACATGGGAGTGGTATTCTTTTTAGTTTCCTCCATCCTATATAGATGGTAACCACTTAAAGAAGTTTGGGGGTTCCATTCTTATAAAGTATTAATCTTTAAATGTCTTTAAATGTCCTTTTGTGTTTTGCTTTCTTTTTGAACATTTTCCTAGGTGGAGTTTTAATTTGTTCCTTAAAGATTTTTTACCCTGGGGCAGGAGATTTAAATCCAAATGAGGAAATTCACTCTTCTTTGTTAACTTAGGGAGATTTGTAACTAATTTTAAAGTGAAATCCCATATGTAACATGTTCAAATGTGGCAAGGGATTAAGTTGGTTTGAATTTGTTTATTTCCTTTGGTGCTGGATAACTGGGAGTTTATTTATTTTAAATTATTCAGAGGGTCTTAATGTTTTTATTTTTGTTGACTGTTTCCTGTTTCATTTGGGGAGCTGATGGAATTATGTTTCTGAGAAAACATTTTGCATTAGCAGAGATAAGACCTACTTACAGGAGTAAGTAATAGTAAATGATCTTATAAAATGCATTTTATTATATTTCACTGAATTTTATTTTCAGGTAAATGCGATAATAATGTTTACTTCTACTTACTTTCAAGGATAAGGCAGTAAAATCCCAAATAGCCTTTGAAGAACCACAAAGTGAATTTATAAATTCATTCCTACAATTAAATTTGTATTGAGTATATGCTCTGTGCCTAGGACTTAAACACACTCAGATACAGTGGTGAACAAAGGAAGGTAGTATCTTTGACCTTGTTTAAGGTCAGATTGTTGCTAAGTAATCCTGAAGCCCAATTAAATACTGATTTTAGGGGAAGAGAGATTCTTTATTCAAATAATCACATAAAAATATATCATTACAAACTGTGAGTTTCCCTTTGAATAAAAATTGTTAAGTTTCCATGAAATAATATAAAGGAACACTGGAGTGCATTGTAAGGAAGGGTGTCAAAAAACACATCACTGAGAAAATTACATTTAAAGTGAGATACAGGACAAGGTACTAGATAGGCAGAAACTACGCAGAAAAAGTGCTCTAGAAATATGTACAGAAGTGCCCTTGAGTCTTTGAACACTAAACTGTGCTTGAAAAGGATAAGATTCAGCAAGGCCAGGAAAGAATAACTACCAAAAAGCTGTAAGGTAAACATTTCCCAAATTCAACACAAGGCTAGAGGACATTCAAATTTTAAACAGTAAGAATGACAAAACCTTGTTGGTTATGTGAGACATTCAGTAGAGCCCTGGAAGGGTCATACTTTAATAATCGGGCTGAACTAACCCAGAATAAAGGTGACTTCAGACAAGCCCTAATAAAATCTGTAAACATGCTTTGCAAAAAAAAAAAAAAAAAAAGCCTGGGAAAGCTCAAGCTTATCTATAATAACATAGCTGCCTAGTTAAACAATATAATTTAAAGGAAGATACCAAAAAGAGCCACCCAAAATAGAATATTCACAATATCCTAAAACAATGAATAAAAGAAGAGAAAAAAATATGGAAAAAAATATAAAATAACTCTTAAGGCATTGAACATTAGGCAATGATGGATGGTGATCCCTGCATTATGAAAACCAACTAGGTAGTTTCTTTATTTCACCAGCTCACTGCCTAGAGAAGTTTTCCAGGTCTCAAGCAGAGCCTCCTTGAATTGAGGAAATAGAGTCGAGAGTCCAGGAAAATAGGACAGCTAGAATTTCATGGCAGATTACCAAAGTGGGGAGACACACTGACAAAGAACCCTGGGGATATGGAGAAAGGATCACCTAAGTGTTCAGTTGATTACCTATTAGTGCATGCATGTAAAAAAACAAAAAAAAAGAAAAGAAAAAGAAAACTACTGAGGCCCAGGAAAGACCGTCTGAAAGAATGGAGGAAACAGCACCCAGTATTAAAAAAGTCCCACCATTGATAACGGTTTCCAACAGCCAGGGTGCAAAGCCTCCTAACTCACCAGCTAATTAGGAATTAGCATGGGTCTTGCCTCTGTAGTTGGGAGGCAAAAATATAAATATATTTATATTATATATAAAATGCTTCTCTGATCCCACCTAGCAAAGCTAAGAAAGCAAGAACTGAAAGGACTATATCATTCAATGAGGTATTATTGACATCTTAATAAATTAATAGGTTTTATTTTATTTTTGTTATTGTTTAGGGTCCTACACAATGAACAGTGGTTAGCAGCATCCCTGGCCTCTACTACTAAAAGCCAGTTCCTCTCCCCTCATTGTAACAATCAAAAATTTATCCAGCCTTTACCAAGGACATCCGAAGGGATAAAATAATCCCTGATTTAGGACCATTGGCCTAGAGAAAAGGTTGAGTGGTTAAGTAGAAAGAAGTAAGATTTTTAAATGACTCAAATCAAACTTTTAGAGTTGAAAACTATACTATCTAAGATGAAAAATACACTAGATGAAATTAGTGACAACTTAGATATTACATAAGAAAAGATTAGGAGATTGAAGATTGAGCAATATAGGGACACCTGGGTGGCTCAGTGGGTGAGCATCTGCGTTCGGCTTAGATCATAATCCCAGGGTTCCGAGATCAAGTTCCACATCGAGCTCCCCACAGGGAGCCTACTCCTCCCTCTGCCTGTCTCTGTCTTTCTCTGTGTATATTATGAATAAATAATAAAATCTTTAAAAAAAGAGCAGTATAAATTATCCAACAATAGAGCCTTGGGGGAATAATAAAGCATAGGTGAACTAGGAGAAAATTTCAAGTGGCCAAATATACATGTAATTCTTTAACATGGTATCCTTTATCCAGTGATAATATCTTTCAAAAAGCAAGATGAAATAAAGAATTTCTCAAAAACACAATAGTTGAAAAAAATTATCCCAGCAGATTTCCACCAGAAAGATAATAATATAAGTTCATCAAATTTCAGCAAAGTGCTCCACGTGAAAATTCGGCCTCCACAAAGGAATGAAGAGCATAGGAGATGGTAACTGCATGTGTAAAATAAATACTTTTTATTACATAAATTTGTTTTAAAATTAATTAACTGTGTTTGGAGAAAATAATAACAACATGTTGTGGGGTTTATCACATTACAAGGAAATAATAACACAAAGCCCGAGAAAGGAAAAACATAGAAGTATACTATTTTAAGGGCCTTATTTTATTCATGAAATAATGTAATATAACTTGAAGGTAGACCGTGACAAGTTAGACATGTATACTATACTATAAACCCTAAAGTAACATAATGAAGAGTTATAGCTAAAACACTTACAAGGAGATGAGATCATTAAGAAAATGCAATCCAAAAGAAGGTAGAAATAGATGAAAAAAGGAAGGACAGACAGAAATTAAATATAAAGAGAAGATTTAAACCCAACCATATCACTAATTACATCAAATATATGTGGTTTAGGAGCACCTGGGTGTCTCAGTTTGTTGTGTCTGACTCTGGCTCAGATCATGATCAGATCTCAAGGTGGTGAGAGCTGGTCTCATCTTGGGCTTTGTGCTGCACAGGGATCCTACCTGAGATTCTCTCCCTCTTCCTCTGCTTCCCCTCCTGCTCACAAATGCTCTTTAAATAAATAAATGAATAAACAAACAAATTGTAAAAATAAATATATGTGGTATAAACACTCTAGTTAAAAATCAGAGGTTTTCAAAATAGATCAAAAGCAAGATCCAACCCTCTACTGCTTCAGAGAAAGCCATTTGACATAGTGGGAACACAATAGATCACAAGAGAAAAGATGGAAAAAGACATGATGCTAACATGAATAAAAAGAACGGGGGCACCTTGGTGGCTCATTCAGTTAAGCGCCCAACTCTGAATTTTGGCTCAGGTCATGATTTCAGAGTCCTGGAATCAAGGACCTGCATAGGACTCCCTTATGTAGTCTGCCTGTCTCCCTCTCCCTCTGCCCCTCTCTCTTTCTCTCTCTTTCTCTCTTCTGAAATAAATTTTAAAAATCTCTAAAAGAAATAGAAATAAAGAAAGTTTGACAGGTTATAAAAATATCAGATAAATAGATTCCAAGCAAAAAAAAGGCAAAGTAAAGAAAATAAGCACACTTTCTCATAAAGAAGTAAGAGAGTTCCTTATAACACATCTATACCACCAGAAATGTTAAAGAAACTCTTGGGCTGAAAATGATAACAACTAGAAACTTGGATTTATGCAATGGATTAAATTATGCTGGAATGGCATAATATATAGCTGAATAAAAAGAGTTTTCTTGGGATCCCTGGGTGGCTCAGCAGTTTAGTGCCTGCCTTTGGCCCAGGGTGTAATCCTGGCATCCCGGGATCGAGTCTCACAGCAGGCTCCCTGCATGGAGCCTGCTGCTCCCTCTGTATCTCTGCCTTTCTTTCTCTCTCTCTCTCTCTCTCTCTCTCTGTGTATCTCATGAATAAATAAATAAAATCTTAAAAAAAGAGTTTTTTCATTTAAAAGTCTTTTTTTTTTTAAGATTTTATTTATTTGAGATAGAGTGAGAAAGAGAGAGAGCACACATGAGTCGTGGGAGAGGCAGAGGGAGAAAGAAAAGCAGGCTCTCCACTGAGCATAGAGCCTGATGCAGGGCTCAATCCCTGGACCCTGGGATCATGACCTGAGCTGAAGGCAAACGTTAACCGACTGAGCCACCTAGGGACCCCTACTTAATGGTCTTTTAAAAAGAATTATTCAAAGAGAAACTCAAGACACTGTATTATAGGATTTATAAAATATGTACAAGTAAAATATATCAAAGAAATGTCATAAATGATGACATATAAAGTGGGTTAATGTTCTTTGAAGTTAGACTATGCTAAATTAAAGGTGCAAATTTTAAGCTCCAGGGCAATTGCTAACAAATAGTAAGAATTATAGTTAACACAGCAACAAAGCAGACAAAATGAATCTTAAAGAAAACGGATGAGGGGGAAAAAAGGGACATATAAGAACCATAGATTGAATTAACCAAAATCTGTCTAATCATTTTTAACCTAAGTAGGATAAACATTTCAGTTAAAAGAGTGTGTCGGTTTGGATAAAAATGCAAAAGTCAACTATATACTACTTACCGGATACCCACTTTATTTATGTATTTATTTATGTATTTATGTATTTATTTATTTATTTTTAAGATTTATTTATTTATTCATGATAGACAGAGAGACAGAGAGAGAGAGAGAGAGAGGCAGAGACACAGGCAGAGGAAGAAGCAGGCTCCATGCCGGGAGCCTGACGTGGGACTCAATCCCGGGACTCCAGGATTGCACTCTGGGCCAAAGGCAGGTGCTAAACCGCTGAGCCACCCAGGGATCCCCTGGATACCCACTTTAAAAAAAAATACAGGTTAGAATAAAAAGAATGGAAAAGTTAAACAGAGCAAACCTTAATGATAGGATGAAGAACATGTATTTAATAATAGACAAAGTAGACTGGAGGACAAGGAATGTTTCTAGAGATAAAATACGATATTTTGTAATAATAAAAGGTACAATTCATCAAGAAAATATAACCATCCTAAATGGGTATGTACCCGTAAAAGAGATTCGAGCTACATGAAGCAAAAACTGGTAGCAATGAAATTAAAACTGACAAATTCACAATTATTGCTAGAGATTTGAATGGTGTCTCCCAGTACTTGATAGACCAAGCAGACAGAAAATCAGTAAGCATATAGAAGACTTGAGCAACACTATAATCCAACCTGACCACCTACAGAGAACTCTATCCAACAATGGTGCAATACATATTCTTTCCAATTGCACATGCAACACTTACTAAGGCAGACCATAGGCTGGAATGTACATGCAAATCTCAATAATTCACCTGACTTTCTTATGAAATACATGCTGTGTTTATTTTCATTTTATAAAGAAACCAAGAGAAAGAAAATTTAAATAAGTCCGTTGTTAGGGGGTTGAGATGATATTTAAATATGATGCTATTTCAGAGCTCATGAGCTTTACTTTAAGTTATTTAAAATATTGTCCCAGAGCATCATCTTCACTTCCTCTGAGGTCCATTAAGTAGACAGATATCTAGAGAATAGTTGCACAAACAATTATAAAACTCTGATAAGCTGGACTGGCTTGTAAAACTCTAATTAGGTTTGCCTAATACATTCTTAATTTATGCCTCTTGTCCTAGCATAAGTATACTGGTTTGGATTATAAATACTGTGATCTCAAATCTTATAGGCTTTTTTCCTTACTAAATTAAAGACAAACTTTTAGAAATTACTGTATACTGGCCAGTCACATGAAAAAAAAAAAGGTAATGAGGAGAAATGAGCATTAGAAGAGCCTGATCTGATAGACTGACCCTGAGAAATTGGCATCCCACCTACTTGAGAGGAGGAGGAAGATGTTTGGCCTCCCTTTTTGATGAATGAGTCCTGGACAATTCTCCTTTGAACTACTATGAGAAAGAAAGAGAAATCCAGGATGATGGTGGTGATGATGGAAATTAATTGAGATAGAACATAGTACTAGTCATTTGGATGAGTTTTTAAGGAGATCCAACCATTACTATCAACTCTGGCCCTTTCACATGTTATTCCTGCTCTCTAGACAATAGAGACTAGAACAGAAACATCCTCTAATCTAGCTCCACTTCTAACTTTTATACCACTGCCACCATCATAGAACTTTATTTTCCTCCTTCTATTTGTGGGTAGCTATCAATTACAACAAAAGACATTTTGCAGTATAAGGCAGCAGCCTCCAGAGTAAACACAACATGACAAGATGGTTGAACTCCAGCAAAATGATCAGATTTGAATTTAATTTTTGCAAGATTCATTCTCTAAAAATTAAATTGCCTACTCTTGGAAGGGAATAAAAATGTAAAAATTCCAAAGATGAATTGGAACCAGAAAATGAAAACATTTAATATAAATAGTGAAACATTAAAATTCCACATCAATCTTTCCAGAGTTCTAAATTGGTACTGCCATGGAATAGAATTGTGCTGCTCTTAACTCTTAAGGAAACATACAGTTTCACTTGAAGAAAACATCCCAAGTTAGGTTATATGACTTGACATTGTCTTGTATAACAGCTTTTTAAACATTACATTATTTTATGATTTTTAGAAGAAAAAAAGTGCTGCATAAATAAATCTGTTATTTTGCCATCAAATATTTAAATTTTGTAAAGATGACTATTTCAATATATTTTTTAAAGATTTATTTATTTATTTTAGAGTGAGAGAGCATGAGAGGGACATAGAGAGAGGAAAAGAGAATCTCAAACAGATGCCACACTGAGCAGGGAGTCCAATGCAGAACCTGATCTGAAGACCCTTAAATCATGACCTAAGCTGAAACCAAGAGTTGATGCTTAAACAACTGTGCCAACAAGGCACCCCAACTATTTCAATATGTTTTAACAAACAGAATCAATCTGACGAACTTTTTAACTTAAGATATTTTTTCAGAATTAAAGTATTTTAAAGAACTTTCAATGAATTTTTGTGTCTTCTGCTAGAACCTATATCCAATTAGAAATGTGATTATCACAGCAATACTCTTATTGACAGCAAGAAATAGCTCCCCATTTGAAGCAGATAGTAGTTTCTCTGATAGCTTAGCCTTTTAGAAGTATTTTTGTTAACTTTCTATAGCTCTCTGATGATTTATTTGCAAATATTTTAATATATATGAAATTAATGACAGAATGTTTTGAATTTCTCCTTCTCCTTCCAGTTAAGGAGAAAGGATTTGTCCTCACCACACTTATTTCTTGATCTTCCATAATTTCCCAATTGTTGTCAAGAAGTTTTCCTTTATTTTGCTTTTTTAAAAAAAATATTCTATTTATTTATTTGAGAGAGAGAGAGAGAGCATGAGCTGGGGGGAGTGGCAGAAGGAGAGAAAGAAGCAGTCTCCGCACTGAGCAGGGTTCCCAACATAGGGTTCGATCCCAGCACCCTGGGATCATGACCTGAGCCGAAGGCAGATGCTTAACTGACTGAGCCACACAGGTGCTCCAAGAAGTTTTATTGATGTTAAGGATGTGCTCTTTTATAAGAATGATGGCCTTAAAAATTCAAATTACTTTTATTAATTTTTATCTATTGGATTAAATTTCTTTGAACCAGCTCCATAGGAGCCTGGAATAAATAAGGTCTGGGATGACTTTATACAAGTTACACATAAACAATTCCATTTCAAACAGACTTAAAAATTGCACTCCTGTAACTGCCAACAACATAAACATTTTGAGATCCACTGTCATTCCTTTATTTCGAAAATTTCAACCAGTGTTAAAGTTAAAAAATCAACTTAGAATTAAGTATCTATAGCCTTGTGGTATCCCACAGATAAACTCCAGCTGCAAGCCATGATAGTGAGCCTAGATTTAATGTTTGACTTTCAGGTTGACAGAGTGAGTAATCTGAGCTCAAGTTGATAGTAGTGACCCTCAACTAGAACAAATTGATGTATTAACAAATTCTTCTATGTGGACTTCTCAGTGCTTCCAGAAAAATATGCTACTTTTGAGAGGTAGTAAATAAAAACCATCAGAATAAAATCTCTTCACAAATGCTCATTTCCGCACAGGGTTTTCTTGACCTTTCAATAATAGAAATGGCAACACTGAAATATTTTTTAGTCTATCTCATTATTAAAATAATAAATAAGTATGGAGCACCTAGGTGGCTTAGTTGGCTAAGTGTCTGACTAGTAGTTTTGGGTCAGGTTATGATCTTAGGGTCTTAGAATCAAGCCCTGCTTCAGGCTCTGTGCTCAGCAGGGAGTCTGTTTGATATCCTCTCTCTCCCTCAGAACTTCCCACTTCTGTCACTCCCTCTCTCTCAAATAAATACATAAATCCTTAAAATAATAATAATACCCAAATAGCCAAAGGAATGTTGACAAGGAAACCCAGAGCTGGAGGCATCACAATTCCAGACTTCAATCTCTATTACAAAGCTGTAATCAAGACATATGGTACTAACACAAAAACAAACACGTAGGTCAATGGAATAGAATAGAGAACTCAGAAATGGACCCTCAACTCTATGGTTAACTAATCTTTGACAAAAGAGGAAAAAATATCCAATGGAAGAAAGTCTCTTCAACAAATGGTGTTAGGAAAATTGGACAGCCACATGCAGAAGAAAGAAACTGGACCATTTAGTTACATCATAAACAAAAGTAGACAAACTGGAGGAAAGATCTAAATGTGAGACAGGAATCCATCAAAATCCTAGAGGAGAACACAGGCAGCAAACTCTTTGACCTCAGCTGCAGCAACTTCTTGCTAGACACATTGCAAGGGGAAACAAAAGCAAAAATGAAATTTTGGGACTTCATCAAGCTTTTCACAGCAAAGGAAACAGTTGGTAAAACTAAAAGGCTACCTAAAGAATTGGAGGAGATATTCACAAATGTCTTATCAGATAAAGGGCTAGCGTCCAAAATCTATAAAGAACTTACCAAACTCATTATCCCAAAGATAAAAAGTCCAGTGAAGAAATGATCAGAAGACATGAAAGACATTTCTACAAAGAATATATACAAATGGCCAACAGAGGCATGAAAAAATGCTCTACATCATTCAGCATCAGGGAAATACAAGTCAAAACCACAATGAGATACTACCTCAGAATGGCTAAAATTAACAACACAGGAAACAACAGATATTGGTGAGGATGTGAAGATAGGGAACCCTCTTCTACTACTGGTGAGAATGCAAACTGGTGCAGCCACTCTGGAAAACAGTATGGAGGTTCCTCAAAAAGTTAAAAATGATGACCCAGCAAATGCACTACTAGGTATTTATCCAAAGGATACAAAAATGCTGATTCAGAGGGGCACAAGCACCCCAATGTTTATAGCAGCAATGTCCACAATAGCCAAACAATGGAAAGCAACAAAATGTCTAAAAAACAGAAGAATGGATAAAGAAGATGTAGGAATTTACATATTTATATAAATATATATATTTATATTTATAAATTATATATGTATATTCCTACATTCCTATATATATATATTACTCAGCCATCAAAAGAATGAAATATTGCCATTTGAATGACATGGATGAAACTACAGGATATTATGCTAAGTGAGGTAAGTCAGTCAGAGAAAGACAAGTACCACATGATTTGACTCATATGTGGAATTTAAGAAACAAAACAGATGAACATAGGGGAAGAGAAGGCAAAATAAAATAAGATGATTAACCAGAGAGAGATAAACAATACAAGATTCTTAGCTATAGGAAAATCACTGTTGCTGAAGGAGAGGTGGGTGGGTGGGGATATGGGGTAACTGGGTGATGGGCATTAAGGAGGGCACTTGATGTAATGAGGCCTGGGTGTTATATGCAACTGATGAATCACTAAATTCTACTTCTGAAACTAATAATACAGAATATGTTAATTAAATTGAAGTTAAAAATTAAAATAAAGAAAAAATAATATAATAATAAATGGGTGTGGGAGATAAAAGTGGTGAGACGTAGAACTTAAGTAATGAATGGATTGTCATAAATTCATTGTTGTGAATCTTTGCTGGTTTAAAGAACAAACATGTATGAATATATTAGATGTGGTAATAATCACAAAAATAAGAATTAAATTGACAGATTGAGGTTCCATGGTAATTCTCCAGAATAATATCCATATCTATATTTCCTAGCATGGATGTCAAAGGTTTTGTTTTCCTAATTTCTAGAGTAACAAACTCCACCTGGGATACAACTCAAGGTGTATTTCTTTCCATCTCTTATATTGATAATGGCCTTTATAATCCTTCTCTCAGTATTTATATAGTCATTTGACTTCTCTCAGAATTTATATAGTCATTTGACTTAGCATTTTTATATTTTGAGTAAAGTCTTAAATGTAAAATAGGAATGTATAAAATAAACATATATATTTTTTTCAAAAGCTCAAGTCTAAGGACAATGTACCTTTCACAGGCGGGAATGGCATATTTGTATTTTCATGTTAAAAAGAATAAAAGATAACATATGCTCTTTTTAATATGTCATGATATATCTAACATTTTAATACTCTTTCATATGTGTACAATATGAAAACATAATAATGAAGGAATGCATTGGTTAGCTAAAAAATTATTATGTTTTAAATGGAAAAAGGTTTTTGTTTTGTTTTTTTTTGTTTTTTTTTAAGATTCTATTTATTGAGAGAGAAAGATCATGAGTGAGGGGAGGGGCTGAGGGAGCGGGACCAGCAGACTCCCAGCTGATGATGGAGCCTGACAGAGGACCCAATCCCAGGACCCTGAGATCATGACCCAAACTGAAGTCAGATGTTTAACCAACTGAGCCACCAAGGCACTCCAGGGGAAAAAGTTGTTTTTTCCCCCCAAAAGATCTTTGACAAAAACAAAGAAATACTAGTAATGAAATTTTTAAACAATTAGTATGGAAAAATTATATATATATATATATATATATAATTTTATATATTTTTTAAATCTTTATTTTTATATATATATATATATAATTTTATATATTTTTTAAATCTTTATTTTTATTTTTATTTTTTTTAATGATAGTCGCACAGAGAGAGAGAGAGAGAGAGAGAGAGAGAGAGAGGCAGAGACACAGGCAGAGGGAGAAGCAGGCTCCATGCACCGGGACCCTGATGTGGGATTCAATCCCGGGTCTCCAGGATCGCACCCTGGGCCAAAGGCAGGCGCTAAACCGCTGCGCCACCCAGGGATCCCCATTATTTTATATTTTTATATATATGTATATATTACCATGGAACCTCAATCTGTCAATAATACATATATATATAAATACATAGTGTTCCCTTTATTATTATTACATTATTAGTATTAATTATCATTGTTACATACTTAAAGTCAATTAAGAAATTCAAATTGGAAGAAAGTAATCAAAGTTCAGTATTTTATTCCAAAAACCTTTCTAGAATGAGTACTTACTCATCCTTTCTTTTCCTTTCTACATCTAAACAACTATATAGTGATAATCTATTTTCAATATAATAATGGAGGAGTAATTACATGAAAGCCATCAAAAGAAGGCAGCTAAGTTCACTGTACTATATTTATAAAGGCAGAAAAGTAGATTTATATATTGTAGATTTTCAAGAATAGAAGTTTGAACCAAAAGAATTTTCTGCCTATATTTTCATACATGAAGATTGCTAGATTAATCTCTTTTCCAAGAACCCACACCACAAATGAAGCAATTCAGTTTTCAAACAAAAGAAAGTTAACTTTCTTTTTTGTTTTATGATTGACAGATTCCTTTCTTTTATAGTAACACCATTATTCAACACTGGTATAAGACCTTTCAATGGACCTGCGGATAGGTTTAATTTTCTTGATTTTTATCAGTAATGGATTTCTGCAACGTTTTAAAACTGGGTCATAAACCTTATTAAATTAGATGGTCTGATTAGTTACTTTTAAATTAGATAGTCTTGTTAGTTACTTATTAGTTACTTATTGCTGCATTACAAGATTTCCCCCAAACATAGTTTTGTCCAACAACACATTTATTATTTCACATTTTCTGTGGATCAAAAATCTGAGCATGGCTTAACTGAGTCCTCAATTTAAGGATCCCTCAAAAGGGTACTAAGGCATGGTGTTGGCCAAGGTGATAGTCTGTTAGAAAAAGCTTGAATAGGGAAGAATCAGCTTCGAAGCTCTCTTCAAATAGTGGGTAGGATTCAGTTCCTTAAAGGCCTTTGGTCTGAGAACTTCTGCTGCCAGTTGGCCAGAGGCCGCTCTCAATTCCTTGTCATGTGTACCTTTCCAACTTGATTCATCAGAGCAAGCATGGGGGGAAAACAAAAACAAAAACAAAAACAAAAACAAAACAAAAAATTACATTAAAATAGAAGTTATAATTTTTTATGAACTAATCTAAGGAGTTACATTTCTGCTATATTCTAATCATTAGAAGCAATCACTGGGTTCTCACACATGAAAGGGAGGGGTTTCACAGTGGTTTGAATATGAAAAGTCAAAGATCTTTGGGAGCCTTTTTGAAAGGATACCTGTTACACTATCAAACCAATTTTTAGATTAATGAGAATTATATTACCATGCCATGCTTAGAAGAGTTTTTCAGACAAAAAACTAATTTTGCTTATTTTAAGAAATGATATGAATGAATGGCTTTAACCAAACAATTAGTTGGATAATTGCTAGTACAGTGTTTTTTTAAGGAAATAAATGTGGACATTTTCTTATGAGAGGTAGATAGGTGACTATCCATGTTTTGTTTTGTTTTTTTCTCCTGAATAATGTATGCATTATCTACCAGACAGGTAGAAAATTTCAGATATCACCACCAACATACCTATAATCATTTGCTCAGAATGACAACATAATTTTCAAGATTTCGGAGTTTTTCAGAGCTTTCTACTTTCCAATTTTGTTGTATTCTAAAATTTCATTCTTGAATTTTAGGCCACTGAAGTGGCTTTTTATTTTTTATTTTATTTTATTATTTTAAAGATTTCATTTTTTTATTCACAAGAGACACATAGAGAGAGGCAGAGACACAGGCAGAGGGAGAAGCAGGCTCCCCCTGGGGGAGCCTCATGTGGGACTCGATCCCAGGACCCCAGGATCACGACCTGAGCCAAAGGCAGATGGTCAACCAACTGAGCCACCCAGGTGCCCCCGAAGTGGCTTCTTAAAATAAGAATGATGATATTTATTCTGTATTTCCACCATTTTAATTTATTTTCCCAACATCCATTCATTAACAGACCCCTCGACACACACACAGTTAGATGTTTTTGAGTAAATGTGCCATGTGTTCAGAAAGTTTTTTTTCAGAGTATTTTATTGTATATAACTATCTGATGAAAGCACATCCCAAATTATTACTTATGGCTGTAATTGGCTTTGATTCCTCTTCAGGGCTTGCTCAGGGCAGCCAACTAAGCAAAGGAATATAAACTTTTGGATTTGCATCTTATTTCTTGCTTCGTTAATTTCATTAGCTTCCAAACTGATGAGTTCTTTGAATTAAAATGTCATTTACATTTAATACCCAAAATCACTTTCTTTGCATTTTAAACCTTTTAATTGTATTTTTGAATTCTAGTTCTAAATTGTGCTAGTCAAAGTCTTAATTAGATTTATGTCATAGGGATACAGAAGTTAGCTGAAGAGTAACAAGCTTAAATGAGAAGATTTTCTTTATAAGGACTTGCAAAATGGCTTAAATTATGTGTTATGCAATGTAGATTTTGTATAATGTGTAACTAAAGGTATATGTCTAAGATCAGTGAATGGTGTACATAGGTAACTATTGATTTATATAGAAAGATAAAATCTGGACACCTGGAGAAGAGACCTTTCTTTTTTCCAGCAAGAACAAACTGTGTGGGATTTGTATGGTGTCTCATTGAGGAAGAGAAGATTTTATTCTGCTGTTTACTTATAACAGTGACAAATGGTGGCTAGAAGGAAAAGCAAAGTATGTAATCAATCTTAAAAGCTTTGTGTTTTTCTGAGAAAAAAAAAGAAAAACAACAACAACAACAAAAAAAAAACCCAAACAAAACCTAAAGAAGGACAAAGTGAAGGTTATAATTTAAGAGAAAAAAAAATGTCTCTTGTTCCTGCTATTAATGATGATGATGGTGATAGTGATAATGACATCGGTGATAATACAAGCAATGAAAACTGCCATTCCTAATCTTTAAAAGGACACTACACGTTAGATATTATCATCAAAGTCTCATAGGTGAGGATATTTGAGGTTTACAGAGGACAAAAAAAATGGCCTAAATTGACACTTCTGAAAACTGACAGAATAATAAACAAATCCAGTTTAGTCTCTTTGAAGTCTAAGGCCTTCTTGGACTTCATGCTGCTCATCCTGAAGACACTCAGTGTCAGTGGTAGTCATGTGTGGTTCAATTGTTTATTTTCTGTATTTGCAATTATATAGAAAGTCCAATTTCTAAAATCCTTCCTCTAAAGTGCTTGGAACTTGTATTTTCACTCTTTAAAAAAGAAAAAGAATTTGATGTTTTAAAGCACAAATATAACTCTATTCTAGTGTGGACATATTCAAAAAAGCTGAAACATAGTATGAACATTCAAAGTATAGCAAAATTTGTCTCATTAAAAAAAGATAAACCATATAGTCAACCAAATAGCAGCTCCTGTCACATGACTAAAATTATAAGGCTCAACAAAATTCATAAAAGTATGAGTACATTCATTTAAGCAAAGGCCACACATCTAAGCTCAGACCCTTTTACTGGCACTATTGTGATTCTAACATGTGCTGGTTTGATTCTTGCCCAAGAAAAGACATTAAAAGCATGAGATTCGGAGTCACATAAACATGGGACAAATCCCAGATTTGCCAATAGCCACATGGCTTTATATTTAACTTTTTAATACTCTATTTTTTATAGCACGAGATTAACTAGATTGGACCTCATAGTGTTACTGTGCACAGTAAATTAATAAGGTACTATATAAGTGGACATATTATCATCCTCGATCTTGATGTTAAAAGAGCAGTAACCTTGGTTTAGAATATGACCAGATGAGATTGCTTTTTGGTGATTCTCATTCATTTACTGAACTTTATCTGAAATCAGATCATTTGCCTTGTTCTTTGCTAGGCACTGATATGGAAGAAGAATAAAATACACACTCTCTCTCTCCTGGGTCCCACTTCTTTGTCATCCTTGCTCCCAAGCTTCCTACTGGCTTGAGATTTAACTGAAGTTTAAGAGCTCAGAATATCCAAAGACCTGTTCGAGATTAAGACTCTTTTTCTTCTCCTTCTTACAGTCTAAAAACTTTAAAATGGGGATGAGCATGATCCTATTTAAAAAATCATTCTGTCCACTCTAAATGAGAAGTGAGGAGAATGCCTGTGGATGCACATACATCAGGAAAGACTCCAAGGCAGGAGTCCAAGGAAGACATTACAGTAGGCTTAGCAAAGTCACTGGCTGGTGGAGATGGAGAGAAGATGATGGACTTGAAATAGAGAAGCAAGGTAACACTAAAAGATCCAATAGTTTAGATATGTTAGCACAAGTAGAGGGAAGAAAATGAGGATGGATTAATATTGATTTGGGGAAGAGGGACTAGGGGTAAACTAGTCTTGCATGGGAAAACCAAGAGATCAGCTTAGGATATACTGAATTTGAGATGCTTATGACATATACCAAGCACAGATGTCAATCCAGTGTTGGCTAGAAGAAAGTGGAATCCCTAAGAAACGTTTACATTGAGGTATAAATTTTGGAATTCTTATTAGGCAGATAGGTTAAATCAATGAAAAAAAATTAAAAGGCATGGTACCAGCCCTTCAGAAAATTCTGTGCATCAACGTGAAATAAAGAAGAGGGTAATGTGTGGGATATACCTAGCAGAATGCCCAGTACATATTTAAGTGTAAATAAAAATTTTTTAATAATAATAATTTAGAATTATAGCTGTGCTCAGATAACCATATGAGTATTACGCCAAAAGTAAAGGCTAGATATATCTCAGATACTTTTTTTAAAAATTTTTTTATTTATTTATGATAGTCACACACAGAGAGAGAGAGAGATGCAGAGACACAGGCAGAGGGAGAAGCAGGCCCCATGCACCAGGAGCCCGACGTGGGATTCGATCCCGGGTCTCCAGGACCGTGCCCTGGGCCAAATGCAGGCGCTAAACCGCTGCGCCACCCAGGGATCCCATATCTCAGCTACTTGAACCATTTGTAGTTACCCCCACTGAGTTACAGTTATGTTTCTAGAGTGCATTAATGATTCTATTGATCTACTAGTTAATTTTTTTTCCATTTATCTTCTAATTAAGTTTTGACTTATGTTAATTTCCCCATCTTTTATTTCCTAGATATTGGTTACTTGCACTTTGTACTGCTTTTACTACCTACACCACAATAGAGTTTTCTGAGCCAAATACCTCTCTTTGTGATTTAGCTGAGCAACAGAAGGCCGAGAACATTGCAATGATGCTAAATATATGGGGTGACCTTCAGTTTCCTTCTTCCTCTACTCTTCTGATCCAGCACTCTGAATGTTTTCATTTGGAATGTAAATCTACTTTTCAACAAAGGCGACTTTGATTAAGTTCTCTAAGTTCTTGGGTAAAATTTCAGCCAACCCTCAAGGTCTTTGGTAAATTTTTACATTATTTAGTTTCTCAGTTGTCTTCAGCTTTACTGAAAGCAAAATCCTTATGAATTGTATTTTCCTGGATGGGGTACTCTTTGTCATTTGCTCTTCATTTTTGTACCTACATTTTAAGCCTAGGTACTTCCCCCTACCCTGCATTTTTTTTAATAAGATAAAGAATATTTAGAAGAAGAGTATTTATTTTGCTAAGTCTGTGAATGAAAAAACATAATTGATGTTCAGAATCGTATTATTGCCCATAATTTCTAGATCTATTCATTATTGTCCTATTTGAAGATATTTCTGTCATATTTTAAATTGCATGACTGACAGAGAAACTTGGATATAACAGAATTTTCTGATGCTGAATATAGATGACATGGAGCACTTGCTCAGAGGTCTTAGAACACAGATGTCTAAGCTGTTATCTTGGGCCAAATCCTCACTTATTTTGCCAAAAGCACATATCAATTAAATGGAGTCAGAACTTTCTGCAATATTACATTCACATTCTGGCTCACTGAATAAATCAGCATTAACATTTTTGGGTTGGTTTATGTTTTTCCTTTTGAATTATCTAGGCATCCTGTCACTCATTGTTTTTTGTTTGTTTGTTTTTATTGATTTTATCTATCTTTTAAAACTAACACAACTTTTTCATACATCCCAGAGTTTACTTTAGTCCACCCTTAAATAAACTCATAAAATTTGAAAATAAAAACCTTAAGTTATAGTGATACAATAATGGTTTGAGAGAAATAAGGAATGGTATAAAGAATACTCAAGTCATACTGAAATGGTTCTGTGCTTTTTCATTGCATAATTTGGTGAGCTTGGGCAAAGTTTTTAAAAATATATTTTTATTGTTTTAGTGATTAGTTTATTTAATGATTTTGTTTATTCATTTGAGAGAGAGAGAGAGCAGAGCAGGGAGAGGGGCAGAGGAAGAGGGACAAACAGATTCCCTGCTGAGCAGGGATCCCCAAGGACAGGGAATCCCAGGACTCTGAGATCATGACCTGAGCCGAAGTCTGATGCTTAAGCAACTGAGCCACCCTGGTGCCCCTTGGATGTATTTCTATTAAAACCTGGTAACTTTTTGTTTATTCAGTTTTTGATTGCTTCATTCCAGCTTCTTTCTAGCATGGGCTATGTCTCCTAGATTCCTCTATAGCTAGGATTTTTAGAAAGACTATGTTCTACTAGGCAGATACACACGTGAAACGTGGAGAAGGTGAGAAGCATGAGTCTGGGGAGACCAAGACTTCTGGAAAACATGTCGCCAAACTAATCCTAAATCTAGACGTGGTGGCAGTGATTTCTTGATGTGGCCCCTTTCTAATCACCACATGATTATGTGGTCTAAAGCATGGGTTAGCAGCATCTCTTTTATCAGATATATGATGATATATATTATGTATATATATGATAATCCTTAATGAATCCCTTCTTACTCTATGTCACCGGAATAGATTGTGTTTCCACAACAACTAGCCATACAGTAATGGCTTATATATGATGAAAAAATAAAACCCTTGGTTTATTTGAACCACTGTTTCTTGTTTGTTGTGAGGGCAGGTTTTGTTACTTCAGTTTCATTTTATAATTTAAAAAAGTTCCATCAAAGAATAGAATAAGAATAGAACTTGCCACGTGGATTTGATTCAAGGAACAAGTGGTGAGATGGATGCTAAAAACCAGACATGGGGGGATCCTTGGGCTCAGCAGTTCGGCGCCTGCCTTTGGCCCAGGGCCTGATCTTGGAGTCCCGGATGGAGTCCCACGTCGGGCTCCCTGCATGGAGCCTGCTTCTCCTCTGCCTGTGTCTCTGCCTCTCTCTCTCTCTGTCTGTCTGTCTATCATGAATAAATAAATAAAATCTTAAAAAAAAAACAGACATAGCAGAATAAAAAGCTAGTGACACTTGTTACAATGGTAAAATATTTGGTACACTGTCACCTAATGTACCTTTGAAAGCAAACCATGTTACCAATGGAACTGAAAAAAAAATTCAAAATGTTGAGTTAGCCAATTTCTCTCTGTCAATATCTTCAGTACTGCAGGCGCCACTCATTTATTAGAAAGATCACCATTTCCTTACCAAAGTGTAGTGTCACCTTCTGTTACATCAAGGGACTACATACGTGTAGGTTTGCTAGGTGTTTGCTTTTCTGTTCCGTTGTTTTATTAAGTGTATTTTATTGCCAGTACTACAGTCTTAATTATTGTAGCTTTGTAAGTTTTTTTTTAATGTGGTAGTATTTATTCTCTTTTAAGATTATTATATTATATTGGGCCTACCTATTTCCATATAAACATTAGATTCAAATTTTTAATTTCCAGAATTCACTCATTCACTCATAAATTTTATAAAAGAGTTTTTCTAGACATTTTAACAGAATAAAGAATTGCTCTTCTGTCTCTACTTTTCTAAGGTTTTAAAAAATGATACATGGGTCCAGAATTTTTATTAAGATCCTGCATTAAAATGATCATATATTTTTTTTCTTCTTTATTCCATTAATGTAATGCAGTAGGCAGAAAAATGGTACAACCGGAAACTATAAATATGCTGTTACATGGCTAAAGAGACGTTGCAGCTATAAGTAAGGTTATTTACCTTAAAATAGAGAGGATTATCCAGATCATCTCTATCTGACACATGAACCCTTAAATGCAGAGAACGTTCTCTGGCTGGGAAAGTAAGAAAGGATCACCCTGTCATTTCCTGAGGGTGGCCGTGTTAAAGCATGAAGAGCCCCAGAAGTCTCTAGTACTAGGTGCTGGTTGATGTCAGTGGGGAAACAGGATGGTAGTTCTCCAACTGCAAAGAACTGAATTCACTCAAGAGCTAGAATGGGCTTGGAAGTGGATTCATCTCTAGAGCCTCTAGGCTCTCTATTATAATGTCAAATATTATAATATTAGCCTTGATACATGCCAAGCGGAGGACTCAGATGAGCTGCATTGTACCCGCCCTTTTGACACAGAACTACAAAATTATAAATCTGTATTGTTTTACACCACTAATTTTGTCATGATTATTATGACTGCAGAAGAAAACATGTAGAGAAATAAATTAACTGATTTTTAAAATATTAAACCAAACTTACATTCCTGAAATGATTTCTGGAATGAATAATTATTCATTATGTATTATCCTTTATATGTATTGATGGGTTTGATTTGCTAATATTTTGTAATTTTTTATTTTTACTCATACAAGAGATTGATCTATAATTTTCTTTCTTTTTTTGTTAACATTTTTGTCAAATTTTGATATTAAGGTTATACTGCTCCCATAAAATGAGTTGAGTAGTTTGAAAGTGTTCCCAACTTTTTTATTCTCTGTACAGTTTCTATAAGATTGTATTTTTTTCTTTCTTATTTGTGTAGAGGATTTCATAAATGAAGCCATTGTGCTATGGGGAGTTCCTTTGTAGAAAGAGTTTTGATAACAAATTCAATTTCTTTAATTGATGTAGAATATACAGTTGTTTTATTTCTTTTGTGTCTAGATAAGTTTTTTTATTAATTGCCAATTTTACCTACATTTTCAAATAGAATTACATTAAGTTGAATTTTTAAATTTTAAATTTTGGAGGATCTCCCATTTTCCATCCTTGAAATGGGCTAATTTTTGCTTTCTCTATTTTCTTTTATTTGTTTTCCTAAGTACTAATCCATGTTATGGCTAATTTTGAAGAATATACTATCACCCTTGTTAATTTCTCCTATTGTGTGTTGTGTTACATTTCATTAATTTCTTCTTTCATCTGAATTATTTATTTTACCCCACCTTCTTTTGATTTAAATTGATGTTCTTTTCTGAGATGGACACTTAGCTCATTGATTATCAGCCTTTTTTCTTGTCTAACATATTAATTTATGGCTAAAAATTTATTTTAAATGTGGCTTTCTTTATATCACACATTTTAATATGTACATTATACAGAAAGGGACATTCTTGGATTCTCTGCAATAAATTGTGGTGACTCTGCAGGACTGAATCACTTCCCTGGAAGAAGAGTATAGTGGCCTGAGTGCTAAATGGAACTCAAGTGCTAGACTCCTAGCCATTATGTCAGCAATCCAGAAAGATATATTGTGACTGCATTTTCCCATTAGAATAAATACAACAATGTGCTGTCAACCAGAGACTAGAAAAAGGACTTGCAAACATTTGTTCAGCAGAAATGAGATACAGAAAGGGAATTTAGGAAGCCAAGAGGCAAATTCCTGACAGATATGGTCCTTGTAGGTAGTCATGTTCACCTAGCCCTGGAAAACCCGTGTCAGACTGAGGTCCAGGTAGAGACTGGACATCATTTGTACCAGTGCCTTATGTGACAAAACTGCAGCTACCTCCCAATTCATCTGCATGTCTGAATCTGAGTGTTATACACCCAGAAAGATGCTTTGGTACTTGATTTGTTTGTGACAAAAAAAAAAAAAAATGTACCTGTTGGCTGCTTTTCTTCACAATCTCTTTTTCCTCCCTGGATATTTGCATGTTAGGATAGAGGATGAATTGGTTTTAGGACAGGAAAGGAATGCAATGCTAGGACTAATGTGCAGACATGAATTTATCATGAAGTTATTAAAGCTTAAAGGATTTCACTTAAGAGAGCATTCTAGCAGTATATTCACAAGGTCTTTTGTTTTTGGAAAAAAAAAATTTAAAGAAGATATTTAATCACAGTTTTAAGAGCTTTATGAATACCACTATCACAAGAGAAGTATCTGTTGACTTCCTAACTTACCTATATTTTTTTATCCTTTTGACTTCATACTCTAGATTTATCCCTGTTAAAGTATATGATTTTCTAGAAGCTATGGTATCTCCATCCAAGAAAGCTTTGCACTAAGATCCAAGCAGAATTTCAAATACTTCATCAAGAGAAGATGATACAGTTTTAGGTAAATTATGAGTAATATCTTTGAATATGCATGTCTTTAGCCAGGGCCCTGCCAAGATTAGCAAGAGAGAAAGTGAGACAGATTGACATTTATTAACATGTTCATCATGTCCCTTATTATTTGCCTTCCCCACCTCCACCCTTAATGAAGGAGCTTTACCTACACAGCAGCCACTCCTCCCACCCCAACAAAAACCATGAAAATAACCTTTAAATGTAATAAATTTGGGGACCTCAGTATTGTCCTCTTGCTATTGTCTCCATTGCTATTCCTTTAATAGTTCTCCATTAACACTTGTACATGTGGTAAGCCAGGATGACTTTTGCCTAGGGAAGTCAAATGCACACTAAGTTAAATTTCAGAACTAATACAATGGGAGATTCACAAAGGCAAAGTGAACCTCTTACTTTTGGCCTAAAGTGTGAGAGGCTGGCTACATATTCATTACAAGCTTATCTTCTATATGACTTTGTCTTTATATGACCAGTCCTCTGTTTTATCTTTCTAAGTCACAGTTGAATAATGATGAGGCACGTCAGATATCTGGTTACCATGTACCCTTCTCAAGTCCATTCTATTCTCATACCTTCTCAATTGGAGAATAGCATGATTGTAGGACTAAAGCATACAGGGCTTTCAGACTCTGTGAAGGTAAGTAAATATTAACACATATAGTCTTTGATAAACATGCAAGTTGAATGTGTGCTGTTACATGTAATCTTAATATCCATGGAAAATTAACCAGATTCCATTTTTTGGTCCTAGCAAAAGATATTTAGTCTATTTCCAAACCCTACCCCCCAACAAAAGAAGAGCAAAGGAGAAGAAATATGTGAATATAAGACATGCAAGCTAGGAGCTGTAGATAGAGATTTCAAAGAGAAGCTTTCGAAGTGAGAAATGAGGGAGGTATTGCATACGGAGGTCTGTCAAAGACAGAGAAAAATAAAAAGAAATTTAAAAACCATTGCTCTGGACTATTTGTCACCTTCATGGTGTTCTAAGAGGTAGAAGTCGAATAAAGGGCTTGAATTATTTTGAATTTGTTCTGTTTTCAGGGGCTGTGTCATTTTAACTGCAACATTGCCCTAGGTCTGAACTGTGTGGGTCAGGGCTACAGCAGTATTTGTATGTATTAAATTTATAACTTCCCCATGAATCAGGGAAATTTTGCCCTGAATGTATTATTAGGTTTTCACAGGGTACTTCTGTTTGCTGCTTATCTTAGGAGTGTACTTATTAACTTGAACACATTTCCAATTTTCCCACGAGCCCTCTTATGCACACATTTAACAAAATTAGCCCTTACATATTCCGGTTTTATCTCTAGAATTGTTTTTGCAATAATACATAATAGGCAGGTTACTGTTATTTTTGGAACTTATATTCTAACATTGTAATATTTCTAAAATGGACATTTTTATTCATTGGCTACTCCAGCACCTGAGGAAATCAAGTTTTTCTAATAGCTACTGGTTACCAGAGGAGTCTAATTAATTTTTGCCATTATGCAATGAGATCATGCAAATTTATTTCTGAAAAATTATATAATAAAATGCAAAAAAAATCCCATCTTTGTTATTTCATGAGAAAACATTGGGTATTATTGGAGAAACATAAGTGATCCCACAAGCAAGGGGATAATACATAGCTTAAGCTTTGTTTCCGAATAACTGATTCTCAACCAACAGCCTGGCACCATGAAAGCTACTGCTCCACCAATATTTCCCAGCACCGCTCTTATCTCAAAGAGAAATCAACAAAGATCAGATCGTTTTAGTTTGGTTCCCCAAAAAAGCAGGTCCAGAGTCAAGGATATGGATACATGTATTTCATTTGGATGTGATCCAAGAAAACGGAGTGGCGGAAGAAAGATGAGCTCAAATTCTCTGACTTGTGTGTGTGTGTGTGTGTGTGTGTGTGTGTGTGTGTGTGTGAAGAATGAGGTCTACCCACTCGCTAGCTTTATGACTGCTTTGATGAAAGCTAGGTGATGACTGCTTCGACCGAAGAGTAGAGTAGAAATGTATGACAGAAGTGATGCTGCGTAATTACAGAGACCAACTACAAGAATCTTTGCTGCTTTTGCCTCAGTATTTTGGAACAATATGTATCCCTGGGGACTCCAGGTCAGCACATAAGTCAAAAGTACATTGCGATTGCCATTGTGGACAGGCCCCATGTTAATTCTGTAGCACATCTTTCCTGTTCTATGTTCATGATCCCAAAGCCTTTAGAGTAAGGCCAGAGAATATGATTACAGTACCAAGTATCTGCTAATCAACTGGATTTCAGTTCCCAAATGTTTGACTGAAAGATCTCTTTGAGTGGTTTTGTTTACATAGTTTCTGTGATTTATGTATAGGATTTTAAAACTTGTTCTTAACTTGAACTTCATGCTGGGTCAGAATCTAAAGAGAAACTATTACTGTCTATAGATATAGAACTTGACCTTCATCATGAATTAGCCAATACAAACAAACAAACAAACAAATAACAACCACAGAAAGTCTGTGTAAAATACAAATGTGACCTCCTCTGGTTGTATCCTGAACAGAAAAGATATAGGGGATATACCAAAACAGTAAGATTGCAGAGATTTCTTTCAGGTGAGTGGAAAGAAGAAGCTAAAGTCAAATACCTGACTTTTTTTTTTTTTAATTTATTTATGATAGTCACAGAGAGAGAGAGAGAGAGAGAGAGAGAGGCAGAGAGGCAGAGACATAGGCAGAGACATAGGCAGAGGGAGAAGCAGGCTCCATGCACCGGGAGCCTGACGTGGGATTCGATCCCGGGTCTCCAGTATCGCGCCCTGGGCCAAAGGCAGGCGCTAAACCGCTGCACCACCCAGGGATCCCAAATACCTGACTTTCTTATGTTTGCCTTCTTTTATGCTTAAAGCTGAACTTTACTTTTTTTTTTTTTCCAGTAACGACCAAGTTCTTGTGGAAAAGAGAGTAAGTATATGCTGGGGGAAGGTACGGAGATTTCTAAGGAGGAGACTTTGCTGATGGGTAGAACTATCCCAAAGTTATCATGAATTGCCAGAAAGGTTATAAACCTCATGCTGATCTTATGTTCTTTTTCTTTTAATTTTTATTTATACTAATATAACTTAATGAAAACAACACAAATCATTGTACTGCAGTCTTCCAGTATCAGAAATAAAAAGAAACCATGTCCCCAGCGAGAGGACATAATGACATAACCCATGTCTCTAAGGTTTAGAGATAGTCACCACACACTCATTTTTGAGAGAAGACAGTATCTTCAACAGCTTATGAGTCCCAGAAATATTGGGTAATTATTCCAAAAGAGGAGAGAAGGGCAGCATTTCCATTACAGGAGCCTCATGAGTACAGCAATGATGACTTTGCTGAAGAGTTACCCTCATTGTGGCAAGATTGCACTAAAACCAAAATCCAGTAATTTTCCTTTGGTACAATTGAATGGAGCTAAGGTTCTCATTCATTGACTGTAGATAATTCTCAGATGTTTGATTTTTCATTTTATTCCAGCAAGTAAGACCACTAATTTAACATTCACGCCAACACTTACATCATTGTAACAAAATGATTAACCTTCCAAGAAGGTGTTTGACTGCCCGGTGACTATCTCTGGGGTTTCTGACAATATGATGTATGAAAAAACAAAAACAAAAACAAAAACTAAGAAACTGAGGTCAAGAAAGATTTTCCTGGGAATCCTTCTAACTTAAGTATAGTGTTTTCAAAACCTAATGGTAAGACTGTCTTTTAATGTAGATACCTGAAATGTTACAGTGCTTCATACATATTAATATAGTTAAAAAATACAGCAATGACTTCCTTGTGTTTATTTCTAGTCACTTGGTATTTCTAACCTTGATTTGCCTCCTTTTCTACTTTGTGCTTCAAAGAATTCAGCTAAGCCTACCGCTTAACAACTTTTCTATTGCATTGTACAGATACAGTATAGGTGACTTAAATTATTGGTTGATCTTTCCCTTTTAAAGTAACTTTAGTTCATGATGTGGTAGTGTACTTGTTACTGCTTTTGTTGTCTTGATAAATTCTGAAGATTAACTTGGTTCTTTCACTTTCTTCTCAGTAGACGACTTGGTTCTTTCTGTTATTCCTTATTTTGTCTGATTTAATGACTATTTTGTTGATCACTTGCCTGCAGTTTCTATTACTGTCACTGTTCTTTTCACTTAATTATTTGAGTGATTACACCATTTTCTCTTAAAATAGAGATTAATTTTTAAAGTCTTGTCAATTAGTCTCTCACACCTTTAATGATGTTTACTACAACAAGTAGCAAGATTTATTTCAGATTTCAGTCTCTCTCTTTTTCTCGATCTCTTCTCTCTCTCTCTCCTGAAAAAAGTCTATGCCAATGAGCATTGAAACAATAATGTGATGAAAAAATTATCTTGAAAAAATATGGTCCTGTATTTGCTACTGATATCTGTAGAAACTTAATAACTCAGAATCACAAAAGCCATGACTTAGTGAATATGTAAACAAGGATGATGAAATGAGGTAAAAATTCAGAAAATAGAGGCTAAATTGAAATATTCAAAACCAAATTCTTCAAAATCCAGAGGAAAAAATATATGATTGCATCAATCCTAATTTACTTGAAATATGTATCTAATGAAACTCAGACTTGTAAATCTGTCAGATAAGTACGTAGTACTGAGATTCTTTATATAGATATAAATACATAGAAGAGCTTTATGAGAAAAAAGTTATTAGATGTTGTTTTTGGAATCTTACCATGCCATTTCTAATCAAGGAAAAGCAAGAAGTTATGGAGGACTGTGTTGGGGAGAATCAACCTCTGTCTAGCTCATAAATGTTATATGTCTACAACTTTCAGGATTGTAGAAACATAGAAATATCATGGCTCATAATCGAAATGCCTATTGGATTATATCTATTCCAAGCTGCAGATCTGATCTACATATTGCTTCTATATGGTAGAGACAACTCTGATCACCAAGATTCATGCTCTCTTCATGGCTTGAAGCAAGTGCTGGAATAAAGCTGTCCAGCCAAGCATGTGTTTTTCAGCCATCTTGTATCTAAGCAGAGACATGATTAACTCTGGCTAATAAAATGTGAGCAAAAGTAATGACTATCACTTCTTCAATACGGGAGTTACAGTCTATGTGTCTTTCTCATGCCTTTCCCCCACACCATGGAAAACTTGTTGGCCCCATGTGGAAGAGCTCAGCCTTATAAAATGCAAGACATCTGAATCCTTGAGTCTGGTTGGAGGAAAGCTATTATGGCACATCTGTTCAGGCTGGTACAGTTTTTCTGTAAAAGACCAACTTTGTGAGTATTTTAGGGTTTGTGAACCACATGTCTGTCACTTCTCTTTCTTTCCCTCATCCTCCTTCTTTCTCTTCCTGTTCATCTCCTTCTAAGACCTTTAAAAATGTAAAAATCATTCTTAGCTTGTGAGTCATTTACAGTCTGTGGGACAGATAAGCCTGTGGCCCTAGTTTGCTAATCCTTATACCACTGAAATTTGGAGGTTTTGCAATAGCCATAAGCATATTCAGATTAATGCACTCTATAACAAGGGTTGGCAAACTTCATCCAGGCTACCTCTGTCCTGTGGCCTATTTGTATAAATAAAATTTCATTTTGATAAAGCCAGACCCACTTACTTCCATAAGTACTTCCAGTAATCTCTATGGTTACTTTTGCGCTATAAAGGCAGAGCCAAGTAGTTGCAACAGAGATTGTACTGCCAACAAAGACTAAAATATTTGCTGTCTGTACCTTCAAAGAAAAATCTTGCCTAACCCTTTTCTAGTGACTTTGATAATAGTTTCCTTGCCTCTAAAAGTATCTCTTCATTAATGTGGCAGTCACAACTCTCAGGGGAGCTGTTTTTCCAACCTAGTAGAAAGTTCTCTCTCACATTAAGACAGAATCTCTTTTCCTGTAACATCATCCATTGATCCTCATTTTTTCCCCATAACCTCACAGCATAAGATGTTCCTCTTCTACGGAGTAGCCTCTCAAACAGTGGGGTACTTTTGAGAAGAGGAAACTGAGGTATAGTAGATGTATCACTTGCTTACCACAGAGAGGTGTAGTTTGCTCTCTTTTCCTTATATTTCCCCAAGTATTTGTTAGAATCTAAAAAAAAAAAAAGAAACAATTAGTTCAAAGTGTCCTGAAAAGTGAGTTCTTAATGTATAAATCTTAAATTTTGAAACAAATGTGATTTTCAGTTTTATGTTTCTACTCTGAGAGATATTGGAGATATTCCTTTTTGCTTTAATGACATTTAGGATGAGATTGTGTAATGATTAGCATTCAGGAGTGAGATTGTGGGGTCAGACTGACCTAAAGTCTAAATATGACTTCAAGGCTAATCAACGGTTTAACTCTGAGCAAATTTCTTAAGTCACTATGGTTCACAACCCGTGTCTGCCAAATTAAAGAATTGTTATTTAGAAAAACTATCTAAGAAATACCTGTGTTTTGAATGTTTAAAAAGAAGATACATTTGTAATGTTCTGCACTACCTGTAACACATCAGAAACACTAAGAAAATGTCATTTATTATGGTGCTAGCATATTCTCATTTCTTTTGTATATAAGCATGAGGAATAGTATCTTATTGTAATGTCTATACATACTGTCATACAAGGAGCACGGTGTGTGGGTTTTGAAAATTTATGTTGAAATCAGTTAAAAATCAACTTATGTTAAGACTATCTGAACTTTCTTGCATAATTCTTTAGAATTTCTTACAAGTGCTATGATATAATTGTACATTTGTTTGTCCATATGCATTCGTAAACACTATGTTAGCGTAGTTTTGTAAAGTTTAAGCTGTTTTGAGAGCACATACAGTCCTTATGCATACCATCTCCCATTTGCTGCCTTTATTATTTATCACACTAAAAGGAGAACCATAGAATCTTAGAGGGCATGAGAATTTAATCTAATGATACTTCATCTAAGGCATAATAGCTTTAACAACATTTATTCAGTATTCGACAAATATTCACTAAGTGTCTGCCCTGTATCTTACAACACTTCTCATCTATGTTCTCTTGGAACATTCATTCTAGTCAGGGAGAAAGACAACCAACAAGTTAACAATAAATAAACAAGGGCAATGTGGTAATAAGATAAGGGTTATTCTTCTGAGAACAAAGATGCCTCTTATCACTAATACTCAGCTCAAATGCTACCTCCTCAGAGAGAAAATACAAGGTAAGAACACTCCAGGCTAAGAGAACTGCAAGTAAAAACTCCTTAAGTTAGAGATGAGACAACATGGGGGGAAATAACATCAAATGGCAAGACATCATTTGGGGATGGCTTAAAATTACATATTACAACTTGCATGATCAGTAGAAAATCTTTACTTCAGGAAAATATACTTTCCTTTACCACCTTCCAGTTGTTTCTAGTTTAGTGTTTTAGAATTGTGCAATAATATAAGCTTATCTTTCTTAACGTTTAGCTCATTAATACCAAACTTCCTCGTTTCTTTTTTTTTTTTTTTTTTTTTATATTTTTTATTTTTTTTTTCCTCGTTTCTTTTCAACATTACAAGAGTGTATAATAGGAAGTATCTTGACTTTGTTGTTAGATAAATATCAACTCTGATATATAATAGCTTGGTAGTCTCAGGAGAACTACATAATCTTTCTTAGCTCCACTATTCTCTTTTGCAAAATAAGGAAAATCACACCCAGCTCCCAGGAATATTGTGAGGATTAAATGAAAGAACTTTGTAAAGTACAAAGATAGCACCAGGTACATAACATGTGTTAAATGAAAGGCAACTATAATAATAACAGTCATTACATTCTTATTACCCTTGTTTTATGGCAGCTCTTCTGTCCATCAATGTTCCTCTGAAAGCACAGGTCTCTGAATTTAACATAGAACTCTAGGTAGGGTTCATTGAGGTCATCAGTTAAGAACTATTGTATTCTTTGTTCTTTACACTTCACTTTTATAATTGAGATCTTCAATGTTTTAAATCTTTTTGGCAAGTATATGATACTTATATTGACCTCACTGTAAGGAAATATTTTTATCTTATATCTTATTTGCATATGCTTACCTTTTTTCTTTTTATGTGAACTGTTAGATTTCTGAAACTTAGATGGGATGCAACGTAAAATAGAGGATAAAATCCTGGCTCTGTGGCCACATCTGGCTTTCAGTGCTGGCTTTGAATCTGTCAGAACTGGAGCAAGTTGCTAAAAAATTCTGAACACTTTCCTCATTTGTTGAATGTGAATATTAATAATTACTCTGTAGTACTTTTATAAAGATTAAATAGGACAATATATTTAAAATGTTAACATAAAGTCTAGGATATTATAATAATAATAGATCAATAAATGGTAGCTATCATTAACATTCTATTAAACTGTAATTTGTTAAATTGTTACTCTAAATAAGTCTCTCTTTGTATTTTTTCAAGATTTTATTTGAGGGAGAGAGAGAGAGAGCACTAATGGGGGTTAGGAGGGGCAGAGGGAGAGGGAGAAGCACTCTCCCTGCTCAGCAGAGAGCCCAAAGTGGGGCTCAGTCTCAGGACTCTGAGACCATGACCTCAGCCAAAGGCAAATAGGAATATATATGAATGGTCAGTTTACTATAATCCCTGTGGTCTTGCCATTTGCAATGGTATCTGTTTATTTGGACAAAGCAGGTCTTTATTCCAACAAATTATAGTATAAGGACCTATTTGATACAGCATTCTCCATTCTGCTATGTAAAATTGCATAGGCATATTTTTGTACATTTTGATTTGTTAAATCCCCTGTCAGAAGGTATCAAGCCTTGCTATTAGATTTTGATGTAATTTATGTCAGTTCTTTGAATCTTAGTAATGACTCTACTGATAAGTAGTGCACTCTGGGACTTTGGGATTTGGTAAATGATATGGAAAAGCCATTCCAATTGCACCATACGAAGTAATAACTTTTATAAATGTATAAAATAATCAGTTGAACTGAAGTTAAATGAGTCTAATTTAAATAATACAAATGTTATTAAGCAATAGTGAGTCCAAATTTTACCCATCCTACTACATTTTCAAGACTTTAAAACTTGCAAAATTCTGTTCTTAAGGGAAAAAAATAGAAAAATAAAAATAAAAATTTTTGAGAGGGGGAATAGTATGTTCATGGTCTCAAAGTAGAAATGATTGATTCTTTATTCATAATTTTTATTCCTTGTAGAGACTCCTAGGAGACATGAAAAGTAAATTTATGTTGAAATTAATTTTGCAGATAATAATATACATTTTTATTTCAATTTTAAGTGCAACTCCATTCTTCAATTCTAAAATACAAGATAATGTCATAAAGATTGGTAATTATGTTTTGAAGGGGAAATTGCTTTGATGATATTGATTCTAAAACCTACATGGTTTACTTTTTGATCTTGTCATTTGCAATCATATCATCAAATTTTTATTTTCTTCTCTAAAATGAAATTTTAAAAAATGAATACTACTCAAGACTTAAATTTGAAACCTGATTGCTTTAATATTTTAATTTACTAATCATCTCTTTTTTTATTTTACTTAAAATTACATTGAAAGTTATTTAATAAATAGTTTATATCTAAAGATGTTCATGCCATTACCAGGCAAGCAAATCCATTGCTATGGCTTATTGATATTGATATTGATATTCTGATTTAATAAGACAATGTACACTATATGGTTTAGGAAGAGATAAATCTTTTTATTTATGAAGAAGCTACACTATTCCATCAGGGCTAATTTTGGGTGAGATATATCTCATTGAATGGTTTTTAACAAAATGTGCTAGAGAACATGAAATCACACACTGTATTTAAAAGGAGGCCAAAAAGGATGCTTATAGGTTTTATTGATTTGAAATTATATTAGCATAATTTTTAAAATCTATTTACTTATCTGAGTTAAATAGATTTCAATTTTGACTTTAATTCATTGAGCACCTTAAAATTTATTAAAGAGTACCATTGGAAGGCTATGGGCTATGGGTAAAATATGGCATTTAATAATTAATCATTTTGGTAAATGAGCTCCCTTAAATTTGTTAGGTGAAGAAGTGGTCAGGTTCACTGTTGCAATCCTTATCAAAGAGCTGGGCATATCTAGGTTGTACCATAAAGATTTTCTGAACAAATCCACAAATGGATGAATAAATAAATACGATGCCCACTGAGGTCAGGAGAACACAGCATGAAAGTTTTAACAAAGACATAGAAAAAAATAAGAAAGTACCAAACAGAAATCAGAAATCACAGAACTAAAGAATATAAGAATTTCACTAAAAATTTCAATAAGGAGATTTAACAGCATACTAAAATAAGTATAAGGAACAGCGACTCAGAGATAGGCAGTAGAGTTTATCCAATCAGAGGAACAAAAAGAACAATGAATAAAAGAGAGCAAAGATAGTTTAAGGGATTTATGGGACAGTACCTAGAGGACTGATATTCATGTCATAGGAGTCCCAGAAGGAGAAAAGAGAGAAAAGGGGGCAGAAACATTATTCAAACCAATGAATTGCATCAAAAATAAATACCTAGGAGTAAATTTAACCAACGATGTAAAACATCTATACACTGAAAACTATAAGACATTGATGAAAGAAATTGAAGACAAAAAATAGAAGGGTTTTCTTCCATGCTCATGGATTGGAAGAATTAATATTGGTAAAATGTCCATACTACCTGAAACAATGTACAGATTCAATACATTCCCTATCAAAATTTCAGTGGCATGAAAATAGAAAAATAGAAAAGAAATAGAAAATAAAATCCTAAAATTTGTATGAAACAAAAAATAATCCTGAGTAGCTGAAGCAATCCTGAGAAAGAAGAAAGCGAGAAGAATCACTTTCACTGTTTCCAAACTATATCACAAAACTATAGTAATCAAAACAATATGGTATTGGCATAAAAACAGACATATAGATCAATGGAATAGAATAGAGGGCCTACAGATAAATTCAAGCATATTTGGTTAATAAATTTATAACAAAGGAACTAAGAATATACAATGGGGAAAGGACAGTATCTTCAACAAATAGTGTTGGGAAATTGGACAGCCACATACCAAAGAATGAAATTGGATCACTATCTTATATCATTAGGGAAAAATCAACTCAAATGGGTTAAAGATTTGAACATAGACCTGAAATCATAAAACTCCTAAAAGAAAACGTAGAGTGTAGGCTGCCTGACCAGTCTTGGTAATGATTTGTTCGTATCTGACACCAAAATCAAAAGGAACAAAAACAAAAATAAAAAGTGAGACAAAAAAAAAAAAAAAAAAAGACTACACCAGACTAAAAAGTTTCTGCACAGCAAAGGAAATTATCAACCAAATGAAAGATTTGGAAGAAAATATTTGTTTGTGATGTATCTGATAAATAGTAAATATCCAAAACATATAAAACACTCATACAACTCAATAGCAAAAACAAAACAACCCACAAAAAACAGCTCAATTGAAAAATGGGCAGAGGAGCTGCCCATTCTTTTTCCAAAGAATAGATACAAATGACCATCAGAGACATGAAAAATCACACAACATTACTCATCATCAGGGAAATGAGAATCAAAACCAAAATATCACATCACACCAATTAGAATGGCTATCAATTAAAACACAAGAGGTAACAAGAGTCTGCAAAGGTCTGGAGAAAAGGGAACACTTGTCCAGTATTGATGGGAATATACACTAATGCAGGCATAGTAAAAAACACGTATGAATGTTAGTCAAGAAATTAAAAATAGAAATGTCATATGATCCATCCATTACCTTCTGAAAGTATATATCAGAAAGAAAATGTCTATCTCAAAATGATCTGCACCCCCATGTCCATTGCAATATTATTTCAACGGAAATAATGGAAACAATCTAAGTATCCATTGAAGGATAAATAGATAAGTAAAATGTGATATATACATAAGGGAAGTTACGTGTGTGTTTATATTTGAATATTATTCAGCCATATGAAAGGAGGAAATCTTGCTGTTTTTGACAACATAAATGGACATTGAGGGCATTATGCCAAACGAGATAATTCTGACAAAGGACAGATACTATATGATCTTATTTACACGTGGTGTTTTTAAAAATTGAACTCACAAGAACAGAACAGATTATTGGTTGCCAGGTGTGGGAGTTGGGGTTGAGGGAAATGGATGAAAGTGATCATAAAGCAAAACTTCCAATTATAAGATAAATAAGTTCTTGTAATTAAGTAAAGCATAGTGACTATAGTTAATATAGTTAATAGTGCTGTATCGTGTATTTGAAATTTGCTAAGAGAGTAGATCTTAAAAAAAGATTATAACTTTTTGAGGTGATAGATATTTACTAAACTTTTTGTGGCAATTATTTCACAATGTCTATGTATATCAAATCATTGCATTTTAAACTTTAATACAATGCTATTGTCAATTATATCTAAAAAACTGGAAAAAAGAATCTATTTTGTTTCTAATTGTTATTGACACAAAATATTCTCGAAAAAAATTAAATGATTGAGGATGAAGGAAAAAGAGTGAGAATATAACAAGACCAGAATTAATATTAACTCATGAGAATTTACACCATGACATCCTTATACTTGTCCATTTCTCTAAATTTCTGTATAGCCAATGCAGAGAAACTGTCACCTGAATCACAATATCTTTAAAGAAAACTGCATATCAGGGGAAGCTAAAGTTTTCCTCAAACTTAGACCCAAGAGGAGTTTCTCCCATGGGTCCTTAAATAGAATTATCTGACCTGAAACATGCTCTCTTCAGATAGAATGTTTTGTGGTGGTGTTTCTCATGGTAAATATAACACAAGCAACATGACAAACATAATTTACTTGAAATTTGGTCCAGATGCATTATGAATTATTTTTTATCTTTGATAAGTGAAGTGTCCAGAGCAACATTTTTTATGTGTTCTACAGATTCCAAGAGATCCTTGTAAATGTCTTAGAAGCTTCCTTCAGAGAGATGAGGCATGGGGCTAATTGAAGTGGAAGTCATAAAAAAAACAAACAGTTTGGTTTTGCATAAAATTTAAGAAATGCTTTTACTTTCATTAAAAAAAATTGGGAAATCATTAGTATATAGAAATGTTAGGCTTTTGGAGAATCATTCTGAATTTTTTGCAAAACAAAAAAAAAATATATAATATATACATATTATGTATATTGTATACAATATTATATATATTGTATATATAATGTATATATATATTATATATATGAAATGAGTAGAAAGTTTAAAGCTTTTTTCTATAATAAGATCAGAGGCTACAGTGCTAATTAAGAACAAAGCTATGTGTTTGTCAATCAGTTTGATTGTAGACAAAGTTATTATCCTATTATCAATGTCCCTAACTGAAATACATTCCAAATTGGTGGGATGACATCTTTTATTACTGCATTCATCTGCTGAGACCAAAAAATGCATAGATTAAAAAGAATCTATAAATTTTAAAGAAGGGAAACCAGTGACCAGTCATTTATTAATATTTGATAAGCAAAAGCTACATCCTAGACTGAGAAATTGAGCGAACAATGGTATGCTTTTGAAATTATTTGTTAATGTGGCGTTCTTTTGAGCTAAAACTGCAGATAAAATATCTGTGTAAAAGACAAAAGAATATATAGGTAATGAGGGTACGTGGCTGGCTCAGTCAGTGGAGCGTGTGACTTGCGGTCTTGGGTTGTGAGTCCAAGCCCTACATTGGGCATAGAGTTTAATTTTTAAAAAGTAATCAAATGCAAAAGTTTCATATTAAAAAAATAAAAAAGAATACATAGGTAACAAGGAATTGATGTTTAAGTAGTAGAGGTTTATAAAATACAAATGTTTGCATTTATATATGTGTATGTATACATGCATGCATATGCATAGACACATATATAAAACATATAATTTTAAATGTAGTAGATATTCATTCTCAAATATTTAAAGGATAAAGAAGATAATAAAAATAATCTACAGATTCTGCCAATGAGAGATACTTACTCTTACCTGCTGTTACAATCCTGATTTTTCTGTGTATATACATATTTTAGGGTTGAGATTTTCTTTTTAACACTATTTTTATTTTTTATTTTTTTTTAAAGATTTTATTTATTTAAGAGACAGAGAGAGAGAGAGGCAGAGACACAGGCAGAGGGAGAAGCAAGCTCCCTGCAGGGAGCCGGACATGGGACTTGATCCCAGGACTCCAGGATCATGCCCTGGGCCAAAGGCAGGCGCTAAACCGCTAAGCCACCCAGGGATCCCCTTAACACTATTTTTAAAACAAAGATTTTCCTTTAAATCAAGCATTTATGAACATAATTTTAATGGCTATGTAATACAATATTCTATGACCAAAATATAATTTATTGTATAATTCCTTTGTTTTGTGGAATTAAGCCCCTTCTATGTTTAAATATTTATAAAAGTGCCATTTCAGGATTTTTTAAAAAGGTATTTGTAGGCATTTTTATGTTCCTGGTAGTTTTCTTGAAATGTTTTCTAAAAGTAAAACTACTGGAATAAAAATCACAAGTATTTATTAGTCATTCATAGATATCATTGAGTTAATTTCTGGGAAACCATAGACTTTTATAATACCCCTACTATGTATCAGGATACCTATCTCACTGCATGTTCACCAGCATCGAATGTTACCATGTTAGTTTGCAAATAAAAAAGGAGGGGAGCAATTTACATCTCTATGCTTATAAGTAAGATTGAGCATACTTTTAAATTATGTTATTCAGTTCTGTGTTCTGTGAACTGCATACTCATTTACCCATTTACGTATTTGAGTCTTAATGTTTATCTTGTTATGAGTTTCTGTTTGTTTTAAATAGTAATTTGGAAATCAATGGAATATTTATTTTTAAGAGAATTGGGAAAATATTTTTTAAATGCCACTTTGAATTAGATTTAAAAGAAATATAGTCATGAACTTTCCATTGCATGGGCTCATAGTCACTTTTACAGCATTTACATTTTATAGTACACTTGGATAAATGAATATTTTGAGCTATTCTATCACTTTTCAGTTTCAATAACAAAATTCTGAAAGATAGAGGGTAATAAATACATTTAACATGATCACAAGTTTTGTAAAATGTACTAAATTTTGCATTATATTTGCACTCAGAGTTTTAAAAAATTTGTTAGTGCTGGTTTAGTGTACCTGTCTCTCACTTTAAGAAATACTCTTATACTAAACAAGTAAAGAGAATTCAGCCATACATTAGATTCTGGGTGTATTTTGCTCTGTTAGATGAAAAGCTTTTGCACAGCAAAGGAAACAGTCAACAAAAGCAAAAGACAACTGACAGAGTGGGAGAAGATATTTGCAAATGACATATCAGATAAAGGGCTAGTATCCAAAATTTATAAAAAAAAAAACTTATCAAACTCAAAACTCAAAGAACAAATAATACAATCAAGAAATGAGCAGGAGACGTGAACAGATATTTCTCCAAAGAAGATACACAAAGGGCCAACAGACACATGAAAAAATGCTCAACATCACTCAGCATCAGGGAAATACAAACCAAAACCACAGTGAGATACCACCTCACACCAGTCAGAATGGCTAAAGTGAACAAGTCAGGAAATGACAGATGTTGGTGAGGAAGAGGAACCCTTGTACACTGTTGATGGGAAAGCAAGCTGGTGCAGCCACTCTGGAAAAATGTATGGGGGTTCCTCAAAAAGTTGAAAATAGAGCCACTCTATGATCCAGCAATCCACTACTGGGTATCTATCCCCAAGATACAAATGTAGTGATCCAAAAGGGTACCTGCACCCCAATGTTTATATCAGCAATGTGCACAATAGCCAAATAATGGAAAGAGCCCAGATATCCACTGACAGATGAATGGATAAAGAGGCAGTGATATATATAGTGGAATACTACTCAGTAATAAAAAAAAATGAAATCTTGCTATTTTCAGTGACGTAGATGGAGCTAGAGGATATTTTGCTAAGCAAAATAAGTCAATCAGAGAAAGACAATTATAATCTGATTTCACTCGTATGTGGAATTTAAGAAACAAAACAGAGGATCATAGGGGAAGAGAGGAAAAAATAAAACAATGAAATCAGAGAGGGAGACAAGCCATGAAACTCCTAATTATAAGAAACAAACTGAGGGTCGCTGGAGGGGAGGAGGGTGGATGGAAGGTTGGTATAACTGAGTAATGAACATTAAAGAGGGCATGTGATATAATGAGCACTGGGCATTATATAAGACTGATGAATCACTGACTTCTACCTCTGAAACCCATAATACATTGTATGTTAATTAATTGAATTTAAATCTAAAAAAAAGAAATACTTTTAGAATAAAATGCACTATGAATCATGGGTTTGCCTAGATAAGGTCCAATTTATTCATTTGTAGTAAGTGGCTCAATAGAATAAAACATAATTAAGAAGCATAATCAATGTGCTGGCTATACCAGAACATCTATATCTAGAGAATAAAATATTTGAGCCATCAAGTTGGCATGAATAACCAAATGCTCTTTTTTCCAAGATAGAGGCAGTGATTACAAGCATGCATCTTCAAACAATTCATGTCCATAAGCATGAGGAGTAAGTAGGGATACAGTGAATGAAAAAGTATATATGATTAGATAAACAATTTTTTGTATTATTGAAAATCCAATATCTTATTTGAAAAAATATTAAAGAAATAGTACAATGTTGGGGCAGCCCAGGTGGCTCAGTGGTTTAGCGCTGCCTTCAGCCCAGGGTGTGGTTCTGGAGACTCAGGACTGAGTCCCACGTCAGGCTCCCTTCTTGGAGCCTGCTTTTCCCTCTGTCTGTGTCTCTGCCTCTCGCTCTCTCTGTGTCTCTTATGAATAAATAAAAAAAAAAATCTTAAAAAAAATAGAAATAGTACAATGTAGTAGCTAAGGTTATGGTTCAAAGTCAAGTTCCTCCAGAAGTAACTGTGGAAGCTTAGACAAATTATTTCACAGTTCTTGGCCTCTGTTTCTCAGGATCAATACTCTACTCAGACTTGTGTTACACCCAGATGCAGGTATTATGCATGCAGATGAATGTATTCTCTACAAATGAGGTCAGAGTAAAAATCAAATACAGATTTTTTTTAGTGTTCCATAAATGAAAGAATATTGAAATGTGCTGAAAAATGCATCATCAGAATAAGTAAGTTCTTTGGAAGGAGCATTCATATTATGTCATGTATAAATGTAATTAATTTTGCCAAGATGAAAATAGATTCATTATTTTTGTTAGAATTGTATAACTTATTTTGTTTCTTATATGAAATATAAGGGTGAGTGTGTCATTATATGTATATACACTTTCAGGTAGATGGAGGTGGGAGATATTTTGCTTTTTATTTCTTAGTTTATTATAATCCCACCCTTGAGACAAGAACTTTTTTTTTTTCCACCAGAAGAGAGTTCCCTAGTGTGTCCATTAAACCTAGCTGAGGAACACAGAGTTGTGTTAACAATGGGTTCATATTGATTAATAAAGAAAACTTGAAGCATAAATGAGAGAGGTCTTACCTGTGAGCAATTGCAGAGCTTAAAGGTAGCGAGTTCTATCAATTTTCTATCACCAGTTAGAGTACTTCATAAAACATGGTGGTTGGGGGAAAGAAGTGGGTCATATTACTTTATATTCTGAGGATTTGCAATTTTTAGAGCATCTTTCTAGAGCTAGTGCTAGCTGTAGCATCACTTTGAAGCTTCAACTTATGCTGATCTTGTCCAACCCACTTTAATTTGTTTCAAGTAAAAGGGATCCTTTGAAAAAGTAGAAAAGGATTAATTATAACAGCAATTCAAAATCTGCTACCTTCTAAATCAGTGAATCTCTTTGTCTTGATTATTTTAACAAGGCTCTCTTCATTTACATAACTTTCCTCTTCCTGCCGTCAGTCCAATTACCTTATTTTCTTGCTTTATGACTCTGCTAATAGGTACATCATTTATAATTTATGAAACAAGCTCCTCTTTTCAATTTTATTTGTTTTTTATTCATCTCCCGTTTCCTTAAATGCCACTTGGAAATCAGGTATTTTTAATGGAATTGTTGCTTTCCTTTCAATGTGACACATTTGAATTCTCACTCCATAAAAGCTGAGGCCACTGAGACCTTTGTGTTAGTGCTGCCATTTTTAAAAATTGATTTAATTTTGACTTGCTTTAAAAATTAATAGCAGCACTGAACTTGAGGCTGTAGTCTTGTATTTGTAATTTCATGTTTACCTGAAAAAAAAAAAAAAAGCTGAAAAGTTAGTGGTCTGATGAATATATACTATGTTGGCAAAAGAAAAGATATTCTAATTTCCAGGACCAAACTGGCTCCACGTGGTATAGATAAAGCAGCTCCTTTCTCTGAGATCAATCACATTCTGGGTTGCCTGAGACTGATTGAGAAGATAATTTAATAAATGAGTAGCCAGAGTGATTTCAGTGAACTTTATATGAAAAGACCAGAGAATGGATTTCCTAGAGTGAGTCCATCCCACGTTGCCAGGACAAGAGTTGGCCCCAGGAGTGGATTATGATAACTATAAAGTGTCTTCTAGGAGGCGCTGTGCATACGTGCTGGGGAATGAAACTCCATGATTAACCACATAGAGTGCCATGCCCACTGGCACTTTCCTTCCTAAAACTCCTGCATTTAAAGAAGTCACTCTCTGTTGGATGAAATCCCATAGAAAATACTAAAAAAAAAGTGTGTTATTCAATAAATATATTTAATTTGCACCATAACATTCTCCAAAGTCAGAATTATTGGTTTTCTTTCCCATTTTTTAACACTTGGTTTTGCATTATGTACCCCAAGGAAAGTATATCATTGAGCTAAGAAACCAGACACAAGTGTAATAAAAATGTTTTCCTTTTTTCAAAGTCTACATTACAGAATAAAACATACATAGATCATATTTTCACGAGGTGCTCCCAATTAAACTGACGGCAGGGCATAACGAAATGCAGAATTCTGCAAGAGACTAGGGGCTAAAAAATGCCGTTCTTCTCAAAAGCTTGTCTTAAAATAGCTTTTGTGGTAAGTACATCTGTCAATCAGAAGAAAATTAGAAATAAGGACTATATAGAGTTTAATCATTTTTTTTTTGTTTTTTTTTAATCATTTATATAGCAATTAACTTAATCATATACTAACAATGCACTGTAAAAAGTTTTCTTCTTCTAAGTTTTATTAAAAAACAATATTTCTCTGACCCTTGAGAAAAAATATTATTAAAACATAACATTCAATTTTTTTTTTATTTTTTCAAGTGGACATAAAAATATTTTTGTCTTCATAACCGCTTGCAATGCTGCATCAGTTTCTTAATTTAAATAATTCCAAAAGTTAAGGTCAGCTTTTATGTAGATCTTTATTTTCCCAAACCGCTGTAAGTGGGTCGTACCCAGAAGGTTGTACCCTTCCCCCTAGGGGAAGACAGAAAGGGCTTTTCTATAAAGTAAAGGCTCTAATGACACGGAGATCTGGCCATTTGCTCCCTGTTATGCATGAGTCTAGATTGCTCCACTACTACTTCATTTTATTTCCTCCTCCCACATAGCAGCATATTATGCTAAAATGAAACTTAAATATGTGTCTAGTGATATATTTATAGTGAGAACAAATGAGTCTTCTCTATTTCACTTTTAGTTTTGAGTAAGTATACGAAGTTGTGTCAAGAGTATCTTTGTTTCTCTTCATATACAAACACGGTTTTGATTTCATCTCTGATGCTTGCTGAGTGCTCTTGGCCACTCAGCAATCACTTGGCTCAGCAATCATTTAAGATCTCTGAACTTTAGTTTCTCCATCTGTAAAATGGGTATAATAACACCAGTCCTGAATGATTGCCTTGAGGACTATAGAACATCTACACTTAGCATAATGAAGAATGTCAAAGGATTGCATTACCAGGCCAACTGGGTGGCTCTGTCGGTTAAGCATCGGGCTCCCTGCTCAGTGAGGAGTTTACTTCTCCCTCTCTCTCTGGCCCTCCCCCTACTCGTGCTCTCTCTCTCTCTCTCAAATAAATGGTAGTTTTCATTCTTAAATGAAAACCTTTAGGGACACAGGGATGGCTCAGCGGTTGAGCATTTGCCTTCGGCACAGGGAGTGGTCTGGGTCCTGGATCGAATCCCATATCCAGCTCCTTGCAGGGGGCCTGCTTTCCCCCTACCTCTCTCTGTGTGTCTTTCATGAATAAATAAATAAAATCTTAAAAAAAAAAACTTTAACATATTAAAGTCACCAACTATTTGGGCTACCTTACCCACCTGAACTTTTCTCTACTTGTTAGCAGGCAGCATAGTAATTAAGCATGCGCACTCTGACTTACATAGTTTTGGTTCAAATTCTGGTACTAACACCTACCGTTAGGTGTCCTTGAAGAAAACCATGAGCAGTTTTGTGCTCCACCTGTAAAATGTGAATGCCCTAGTTCTTATCGCCTTGTTTGGTGGTTGTAGTGACTAATGAGATAAAACAAATAAATAGTCAATTAAAGCACTTCCTAAAAAATACATTACCTGCTAGAAGGTAGGCTGTAGGAGATCAGGTGCCTTACTGTCTTGTTTACCACTGTATCTCCACCACCAAAATGGTGCCTGGTGCATAATAGACCTTCAATGAATGACAATTGATCAATGAAGAGACAGTGCCACTCACACAAAACACAGTCATTGTCTCTCTGAATGACCATTCTTCACATGCGCTCTCCTCCAGATCTGTGTGTCCTCTTCACCATTACCTTTCTATTCCATTCCCAACTTTCTGCTCTTGCTTATGAAGAACCCCTCAACTGAAATGTTCTTTTTTACTCTTCACCCAAAATTAACCAGTTCTTTGTGTTCCATATGAAGTAAGGCCTTCTTAAAGAAGATAAACTTAAAAAGTTTCTAATTCTGGGGCGCCTAAGTGTTTCAGTCTGTTAAGAAGCATTGGACTCTTGGTTTCAGCTCAGGTCATGATTTAAGGGTTATGAGGTCGAACCCCGAGTGGGGCTCTATACTTAGCACAGTCAGCTTATCCCTCTTCCTCTGCCTGCCCCCCCCCCCAGCTCTCTCTCTCTTTCAAATAAATAAACAAATGAATAAATCTTAAAAAAATAAAGTTTTTAATCCCATAGTTTGTCTCTTGGATTTTGAAATTTGATTGTGTTCACTTCAGATGTTATGTATTTTATCAGCTTCCTTTGCCTAAATTTGAGACCAAAAGTATGTGTGTTAGGAGATGGAGGAAAGGATTGTATCAACTTTGCGCCAGTTACTTGGTTCATGTATTAGTTTTCTATTGTTGCTATGCCAAATTAACATAAAGCTACTAGTTTAAACAAAATGAAGTATTTACATTATAGTTTGGGAGCTCAGAAATCTGAAATGGCTCTCACTGGTCTAAAATCAAAGAGTCAATGAGGCTATGTTCCTTTCCAGAGGCTCTAGGAAAAAAATAATTTTCTTTCTTTTTCCAGCTTCTAGAAACTGCCTTCACTCTTTGGCCATTTACCCCCTTCCATCTACAAACCTAGAAATGGCCAGTTGGGGCTTTCTCACATCACATCACTCTGATACTGACTCTTCTGTGTCTCTTTTGCATATTGTAGTACACCTGAGATTACTTTGAGCTCACTCACATAATCTAGGATAGTCTCAGTAATATAAGGTTAGCCTATTAGCAATCTTCATTCCATCTGCTACCATGATTTTACTGCCTGTTCCATGTAATCTATTGTATTCACAGATTCTGAGAACTAGAGCATGAACAGTTTTTGGTAGATCATCATCCTGCCCATTGTAGTTCACTATCCTTAAGATTCTTCTTTATGGTCAGCTAGGATTACCTGACTAAAAGCTCAGTACTGCCACATCTCAGTACTAGTTTGTTCATTATTTGGGAATAAGATGGGCTCCCAAATTTTAGCATTTAAACAATTCAACCATCTGACAGGTGAGGTCTTATCCTGTGTCTTTGACCAAGGCCTCACCGGATAGCCAATTTCTCACACTGGTGTCACTATTTCAGTTCTCCTAGTCCCTGTTGGGGCCTAATGTCTTTAAAACTAACCATTACCTTGTTCTAAAGTTAGTTTTGTCTTTACTCTGTGAATCGTGCCTAGAACTCCAATTCCTGTGATTTCTATATATGACTATTTTCAAACTGCTGGTCACCCGTTCTGATGTATTTCTCAGGACATGACTAATACTATGTGCTTAAATTTTCTGAAGTGAACCACCTGCTTTGATTAGCATCTCCCCTAATACTGTGTCCCAAATTCTTGCTTCAGGTGACCACAGACGTGTGTATATCTCTCTCCTCTAGCTTAAAATTTCTTCCTTTGATTCTACTTTCTCAGCGAATTTCCATACACTCTCTATCCTCAGGTCCAGGAGTACTGGCAAAGCAAGGCAGGGACCTGATGCACAAAATTTAAGGAAGAGCTTACTGACAGGATCGTGCAATTGCAGGACCAGCCTTTTCATGACCCCGAGAGTAAGTGTCTCCTTAAGTTTTGCATTTAAACTCTTATTTTGCCTCACACTAGTCCAGGCTAATGCTTCACCTTCAAATTTGATTAAAATTATTATTAAATCTTTACTATCTCTATTCACTGCCTCACTAGTCATTATAGGAGAAGAAAAAGAAAAGCTACAATGTGACCCACAAAAAATGATCCCGTAGAGAATGCTTCAGATGGGAGCATGATCTGTCAACCCTGAACCCTCACCACAATTTGTCAAGCACATCTTCTTCCACTGTAAACTAATACCATTAACTTCAACCCATCATTTCTGACTTATTCCAACATTATATTCCAACCCCAACTTTTCTTATGACTTTTTACTCCCAACTTCTCCTACTGTGACCTCCATTTATGTTTCTATCAAAACATTTTCTGCATTTTCTTTAGGGATATTCCTTGCGAGCACTGAAATTATATGTGCTACTTCTTTCTTTTTTTTCCTTTTTTTAAAAATGTTTTTGGATGGATTTGAGATTTCATGGATAGGAAAAGTAAGAGAAAACTATCATCAATTTTAATTACCCCAGACTTTGGAAAGTAAGGATAGAAAGCAGTTCTTTCCATACCTTCCTCCATTTAGGTGACTTCCTCCATTCTATGACACAATAAATCTGCCTTGTAAGGGTCCCTGCTGTACTAGACTTCTTGAGTTCCCTCCATTTTTCTGTCACTTTTTATTCTTCCCCTGACATTAATTTGCTGTAATGAAACTCTTTGGGCTTTTGTGCTTATAGAATTATTTACACAGGACAGAAACCCAATATGCTGCCTGTCTGAGATTTCCTCCAGGGTCATGACGTCCTAAATTTTACATTAGTTTCTTTTTTTGCTGTGATAAAATTAGATACTTTTATTTAGGTCAATTGGTAGTGTGAGGATAGTAGCCTATTTTTTTCATTTTAAGATCATTTTAATGATTTTCATCATTATGGAAATATTTCAGTTATTGACTATTTATATCTAATTTAAATCCTTCAAATTTGCCTCCTCCCAGTTAGGAATCTAAATTTGATTTTTTTTTTTTTTTTACTGTAACATTAAATGCCTTAAGTTAACTCCATAGTAACCCATAAAAATGGTGAGATTCTTATCAGTAAAAGAAAAATTACTATTAATATACCCCAGACTATTTTTTAAAAATTTCCCTGGTTTGCATAATTTGATTGTCAAGCTTTATGCTCATGAATTGGCATGAGTTGATTTCATAGATTCTTAATTTTCCGGTTGTGTCAGTTCTTAAGTAAGATTAAAGCAATATAATTTCCTAAAAAATCTAGGGAGGAAAAGGCATGCAGCATGTTTTTACTTCAGAATTCCTTCCTTTAGTATTTTTACATTTGCAAAAAAGAAAAGAGGGAAGTTAGAAGAGAAATAGTACAGCCTTTGTTGGGAAAAGAGATCTTGCATGTGCAAAGAAGATACTTCTAAAATGCTCAGAATAAAGAAAATAAACTATATTTGACTATAAAAAAGCTATAAGGGGATCCCTGGATGGCACAGTGGTTTAGCGCCTGCCTTTGGCTCAGGGCGCGATCCTGGAGACCCGGGATTGAATCCCACGTCGGGCTCCTGGTGCATGGAGCCTGCTTCTCCCTCTGCCTATGTCTCTGCCTCTCTCTCTCTCTCTGTGACTATCATAAATAAATAAAAATTAAAAAAAAACTATAAGGATTTTCTCCTTTTGGTGTTATTTCAAGTGTTTTGGGAGAAAGTATCAATTAGAAGTTTCTTGATATCGAACACTTTTGCATCTGTCAGAGTTCAATCAGGGAAGCATGGCTACTGAGCAGGAAGGGACTAAGTGACTTGGAATAAGATATTGCATAAGATGGGAGAAGCTGGGAAGGTGAAAATCTGGATGGTGTATTTAAGCAATGAAAAAAAAAATAAAAAGGTCACTAGCCCATCCTCCTGAAAAAACAGTTCAGGTGAATGACTCAACTTTCAGCAAAATCCAAGGAGCCAGGTACACCCAGCAGCCAAAGGAGAGTAACAAAAGCAGAGCTCATTCAGAGGTCTTTGGAACTTTACCTCTGTTAGTACTATTGGCGGATCTCCTCCATCAAGCATCAAGGTGAGCTGGGGGTCCGTGCTGGCCAGCAGAAGGGAGAGACACAGATGGGACATACAAGAAAAGAAGGGCCCCTCTGCATTTGTCTCCATTGCACCTGACTGCAAACACTCTCTGAGAACAATGACTGTGGCTTTCAGATCTTACTCAAGTTTCTATTGTGGCCAACTCTAATCTAGATGCACAAGGGAAAGAAGGTCCAGACAACTGTGGTCTGAGAATCTGGTTAAAGGGCACCATCTAGCACACTCTTCACTGTCATTCTCTAGTTCTTGTTGTCTGGAGAGTGAACCCACGGGACTGTAACAGCAGATACTACAGAGTGCACTGGCAGCAGCTGTGGGTTGACTAGAAGTCACCCAGAGAAGTCTGATCTGTGATTACTTTTAGTGACAAGTGTAAATTAAATCCAAAAATCTTGAATTTATGAATAATTTCATGATAAGATTTAGTCCTTTTTGCCACTTAGTACTTTCTATGTGACATTGAGTTGATCTGTAAACTCTCAGTATTTTGGTTTTTCTTTTTTAATATGGACTTAACATTATAACTGTCTTAAAATACGTAACCTAGGAGCAGATACTGAGGTAAGTTTTTGTGTGAAAGTGATTTATTAGGAAGTATTCCTAGGAAAGTATGGCAAGGAAATGAAGGGGTGGGGGGAGAAAAGGGAAGGAGGAGTTACCACTACAATACAGAGGAGGGTTTGCTTTGGTCCCACAGGGGATCCATGGTGACAGGGGAAGCCTCACCTAAGAGCTGGCATGGAGATAGGGAACCAGAAAATTTATATTCTGCATTGAGAGTCATGGGTTAAAGCTATCCTAGAGGAATGTCCCTAGAACTTGCCTATCCCTGTGCAAAGGCAAAACAGTCTGGCAACATGAGTCTAGCTTTGTCACAAAGAGATACAGATGTTGGCTGGTGATAGTAATCACAGGGAAGCCAGTGTGCAAGAAAATGGTAAGAGGATTTGAGAAAATATGCTTAGAGTGCTTGCTATCTGCTACAATACTTGAAAAGATTTTTGCACAGCCTTAATTAAAAACTGTCAATATTTAAAATACATAGAAAGTTAGCTGACACAGAGTACACACCCAATAGCATGTAGCCAGTGGTAGTAGTAGCAGGAGTAGAGGCATTGTTGAATGGAAAGCATCCCAAATAAGCCCCCTCATGTAAGATGAGGAAATTATCTTTGAAAAGACTGGCATTGGCAAAAATAGGACTGAAGTAGGGAAATCCGTGTGTGCTCAATGAAAATGTGACACTCTGGGGGCAAAGTTGATTCTGGCCCTACAAGTTATCAAAATATGTGGTAAAGCTATTGTTATTTAAACAGTTTAGTGTTACCATGGGAATTGACAAATAGGTTAATGGAATGCAACACACCGAAATGCAGACCAGAAAATATTAACAATAAATCACATGGTAAAGGAGGAACTTTAAGGTGATGAAAAAAGGACGGTAATTCCTAAGTGATGTTGGAATTACTAGGAATCTATTTGCAAGAAAAAATTAATTGATTTTTATCTCACACAATGTATGGAAACAAATCTCAAATGGAATTGTAATAAAGATATTTTTAGAATTAAAGCAAAATACAATAATCTCATGATAAGATCTTCCAAAATTAACAAAAATCCTTATGCCATTATAAAAATTCATGGCAGATTTTATAACTATTTATTTTTAAACGAAGAACAAAATAGCATTCTGGTATATGGTATTTGAAGCATATGTAACAGAAAGAGGATTAATATCAAAGTGTATAATAAATTTTCCATAAAAAAATGAGAAAATTAATAGGTAAGAAATATGGATTTTATATACATAAAATTAAACATAAAACATTAAAAAATTCAAAACTCATACACTATTGTAGCAATGAAAAAAATATCATGACATATAATTTTTTCACCCTTCAGATAAACAAAACAATAAGAAAGCTTGTGGAGAGTGATGTCACCAAAGTAGTGAAATAGACAGTTCCTTCCTTTGCTTCCTTCACAAGAAGAAGAAGGAGAAGTAAGAGCTGTTGAGGACCCCCACTGAGAAACACTTCCCTGCTCCTCAGGGACCAAGACCCATTCGCATTAGGGGGTAAGAGAAGAGATACACACTGACCACGTTGTTCTTCCCCCAGAACAGTCAGCACCATGCAGAGAGAACTCTCTTGGACCTCTGGTTGCTCCAGTGGGAAAAGAGAACCGAGAAGGGACTACCAGCCCACCCCATCCCTGGGATTGCTTTATGGGAGCCCCTATTCTGATCTTGCACCATGGGATTGGCAGTTGAATCTGTGGGTAGAACCAGGGTCTTCCAAACAGCCTATCTGATAAATTGAGAGTAGTCTAGAGCAACCCTTCACTCTGTACCCCCCAACTCCTGCTGCCTTACTACCACCCAGGCAAGGGAGCTGAGACATAGCCCCATCCACATGGAATGTCCTTTAGCTCCATCTGACCAAAATGGCTGGGGACAACTCCTCTTCAGTCTAGTGGTACTGGAGCCTAGAGAAGGGCAGGTGGTAAATATTTTCTTTTTCAAAGAAAACCTGATCAGCTTGAAACTTGGAGTGTGGGTTGGCTTGAGTTAAGGTAACATGCTTTGTTGGCTTTAGAGCTGCTTCTCCTGCAGCACTCAGGCAGGGAATCAAACTTATAGACCTGCTAATTGCTAAATACAACCTTCAACCTATCTTCTCAGGGAATCTAATCAGAGCACCCAGGAAGCTACAGAACCCATTCTACAGCCTTATGTACAGTGGCACTAGAACACACAGCCCAGCCTATGCTTTTGCCAATCTGCAGAGAAACTGGTGGATTCATCTGCTGGAGAATTTAGAATACACTCTGATCCAATTTGAGTTCCCAGACAAATAGCTATGCAGGCCCTGGGTCCCATCCTGCTGCCCTGCAAGGGCAGGGAAAGCTAATTCATAACTCCATTGATTACTGAATACAGTACTCAGTCCTGACCATCTAGTAAGCCTGATCCAAGAATCCAGGTAACTGTGGTACCCATCCTACTGCATTTGGGTAGGGGGCCAATCCAAGAGTCCTTTCAAACTGTTCTCAGTGAAAGGCATATCACCCCCTGCAATTCCCAACCTCAGAGCTACAACAGCTGCCTTACCCAGAATAGACCAAAATAGCAGTTCCTACCTACCTGCCTAATCACATTACCAGCAGACACACCTAGAAACCCAAACTTAGCTGACTGGTAAAGAACAGTTTCAGTCATTCGTTTTAACCTAGAGAGTCTGGAAGAGGAGCCTGACTACCCAAATGCACATACAGAGATATTTTATTTTATTGCAGCATTACTTTTAATAAGATCTAGAAATAATTAAATACCAATTAAAAGAGAATGGTCAAAACAATATATGATGTATCGATATGAGGAAACAGAATGCACTAGTCAGTGTAATTAACCTACTTCTCCATATACTTACCGGAAATGATCTCTAAAATATATTATTAAAAGTAACCTTTAAAAATGTGCACAGGGTGTGTTGGGGGGCTCAGTTGGTTAAGTGTCCAACTCTTGAATTCAGCTCAGGTCATGATCTCAGGATTGTGAGATTGAGCTTTGAGATGAGCTCCATGCTGGGCATGGAGCCTGCTTAAGGTTCTCCCTCTCCCTCTGCCCCTATCCCCTGCCTCTCTCCCTCTCTAAAAAAATAAATAAATAAAATAATAATAATAATAATATAATATATATAGTACAAAATTATTTCTTAAAACACAAATAAATCTGTTGATCTACATGTGTAGAAACATATACTCTGCTTGAAAGCACTCACCAAACTATTACTGTTTAGAGAAAGAAACAACATAGGATGTCAATAATTTTAATGATTTGGGGCTTATGATGAAATGTGATAAATGATGGCTGCTGGTTCAAATGCGCAGGCCAAGTAATGTTTGGCTACCACAATGTTCTGTTCACTTGGTTTTTAAATTGAGCAATTATTAGATGAAACATCATGAGAGTCACATAAGAAATCACAATTATCACCCCCACTTAAAACTCAGATTTGGTGACAAGAGCAGGAATTCTTCCAGTCTTGCCATACCTTCAAGCCCACCACAATTCCTGTTGACCTCTTTATTCACTTCTATTATCTGCCCAATACCTGTGGGTTTTGTTTCTTTGATTATTTTCACTATTATCATTATATTTAATATCTAAAATGGCCAACAACACATCTTCTTGGATTCTAATGTTCTGCTAGAACTGATGTCACATCTGCAAAATGATGAAGTAATGCACCCTCATAATTCCTTGATGGGTACTTTCCTTTTATACATAATAATAACCCCAGTGTCCATCACAGTATGCCAGACACATCATGGAGCTTCAATGAAAGAATGAATGAATGAAAAAAAAAATAACTGAAATCAGTGGCTGTGTAGGTGAATGAAGGGAACTGGTTAGTTCTTTCATCTCGTTAGCTATTTGTTATCACTAAGCTGAACAACTATACTTATGACTGAATTCTCTAGAGCACTTGGAGTTTTAGAAGGAAACCTAATGTGATTAAGGTTCTTTAGCTCTCTGGGTAGCAGCTCTGTGTAGCAGAAGTGCTTTTTGTCTACCTACTCAGAGAGTGGTAAGTTACTTGGATCTTGATGTAGATTAGAAGAAATTTGCTAGAAAAAGCTTGAAATGAAACAAATACTTAGATAGTCCTATGTTAAGCCTAAATGATTAGGTCAGAATCCAACCCCATAATTCCTATTTTCAAAGATGAGATGAAGAGTTTGTCTTATCTTCTCTCATTTTGGGAAATCTTTAGTTTTAACTTGAGAAGTAAATGAATTTGAAATAATTTCATTATTCCACTAACATTGCACAGTCTCAACTGACTCTACAAATATCTTGACAATGGGGGGCTTCCCTTCAATTAGAACTAATTGAAAACCCATATGTCTTCTAATATGCATGAGACATTTCCTATATGTAAAGTATAATTGACTTGGAAAATTAAAATACAGAAAATCAAGAGCCATTCCCTAAAATTTCAACTTTTATCTGAGCATTTCTAAATCCAGAGAAAGCAACTTAAAGCATGTAATTTATATTTTAACATTTTCTTTTGATCTGTCACTTGATCTTTTTCTTTTGAGCTAAATGGCCCAAGCATACACACAGGGAGACTTTGGAGAAAGTGAAATCTTACTTTTTAATTAGAGCAAATGTGTTAAATGAATATAAAGTAATTTGAATACTGCAGAGACCTCTTAAAACTCTATCAATAAATCTGGTACTGCGGCAGGTCTATCTCTGCACCATAGATTTAGTTAAGGTTGGGCTTGAAATACGACAGTGAAATGAATTTGTTACTAATGCAATCAAGTGTTTCAGTAATTCATGAGAAAGTAATTCCTCAATGTACATGACTCACTTAATAATTTAAGATTTTTCAGGCTTGATAATAGAACCAATGAGCTCTTCAAAGATTAAAAAATAAGGAAATACACTACCTGCTCCAAGTATTGTATTCCTAGAGTTCATTTTAATGATCATACTATTTATTTTGTGAAATAAAAATTGTTTGGGTAATGATCTGTTCCAACATGGTATTTCTATAGACTCCACACAAAAATCTTATTTCCTATATAAATAATGATCAGTTTGGTACTGACCATATATTTAACATCTGAGCAAAATATTCAGTCATCCAACTAGTTGAGTGTGCATCATATATAACACAAATTCATTACATGTGGGGATTTATTTTGAGGAGCAGTGATCCATTCAAAAGAGATCTGGGATTTAAAAATACCCATTTCAACTTTTTATATTTTATAGACAACATTTTTTTTCTAGAAAAAGTTATTTGAAACTGCTAGCCAATCTATATTACCTATGCCATGATGTGGGGAAATAATTTGATAAGTTATAAAAGATGAGAATGTGCTATTTTTAATTTGATATTTCATTATTTATTCTTTTTGCTAAATAATGTAAACAAAGGCTAGTAAAACCCACATGTGCTTTTTCTCTTTTTTTATACTTCTCATTCACCACGATGCTTTTTTTCTCCTTAGTCCAATATTCTATATGTTAAGAGAGTTCCATCCAACACCATTAAAATGTCTTTATTTTCATTGCTTTCGGTATTGGTTGTCCAAAAGTACATTTAAAATGCATTGTATCTGCTACAGTTTCTCACCTAGATGTTTATTTTAGCCTTTTAAAAATCCTAGGGAAGGATCCCTGGGTGACTCAGTGGTTAGCCATCTGCTTTCAGCTCAGGGCATGATCCTGGAATCCAGGATCGAGTCCCCTCATTGGCCTCCCTGCATGGAGCCTGTTTCTCCCTCTGCCTGTGTCTCTGCCTCTCTCTCTGTGTGTGTGTGTGTGTGTGTCTCATAAATAAATAAATACAATCTTTTTAAATAGTAACAATAAATAAATAAATAAATAAATAAATAAATAAATAAATAAATAAATAAATATTCTAGAGATGCCTGGGTGACTCAGCAGTTGAGCATCTGCCTTCTGCTCAGGGTGTGATCCCAGGTCTGGGGATGGAGTCCCACATCGGGGTCCCTGTGAGGAGCCTGCTTCTCCCTCTGCCTTTATCTGTCTCTCTCTGTGTGTCTCTCATGAATAAATAAAAAAATCTTTAAAAAGAAAATCCTAATAGTTTTCTTCTCATAGAAATAATGTTGGCCTTTTATATGGATTCATTCATTCGGGGAATATAAAAAATAGTGAAAGGGATTATAGGGGAAAGGAGAGAAAATGAGTGGGAAATATCAGAGAGGGGGACAGAACATGAGAGACTCCTAACTCTGGGAAACAAACAAGGGGTAGTGGAAGGGGAGGTGGGGGGAGGGAACAGGGTGACTGGGTGATGGGCACTGAAGGGGGCACTTGAAGGGATGAGCACTGGATGTTAAAGTATATGTTGGCAAACCAAACTCCAATAAAAAAATATACAAAAAAAAAAAAGAAAAGAAAAGAAATAATGTTGGCCTTTATCCTATAGGGTGTTTCATTATTTAAATTACATGAAACATGCTAAATTTGGCAATGTACTTGGAGGGATAAGAGAAACCTTCATTTTAACAAGTTTCTCAGATGGTTCTTAGATACACCAGATTTTAAGAGCACTTCATACAATCTTCTCTGATAGTTAAAATCCTTTCAGCAAATTTTAAAGCTTTGAGTCAGGATGTGAGCCAGAGGGATTAGAGATGAATACTCAAATATGTCAAGACTCTTTAATTTTGAGTTTTTATGGGAGATGAGGAATTGATGATGTCAGCATTACTGAAAAGTTTCATAATGTTCTACACCCTGAAAAATGAAAATAATACACAAATTCTGGTGTAGGATGTGTCTGAATAAAAATGCATCTGAATAAAATGTGAAAGTGCTTTAGTTTACGGTATCTTTAGGTTCACAAAGTCCTACTATTCAAGGTGCCTATTGTATTATTTACATTTATAAATTACTGGTCTGTTTAGTTTCCAGGTTAAAAATTCAAAGCGTTTTCTTTACATTTAGGTACTTTGCTTTCTGTACTTCATCAGTAATTGAGAAATAGAAGGATTTGGTGTTTTCTATTAAAATAAATTCAAGGGGATCCCTGGGTGGCGCAGCGGTTTGGCGCCTGCCTTTGGCCCAGGGCGTGATCCTGGAGACCCGGGATCGAATCCCACATCCGGCTCCTGGTGCATGAAGCCTGCTTCTCCCTCTGCCTGTGTCTCTGCCTCTCTCTCTCTCTGTGACTATCATAAGTAAATAAAAATAAAAAAAAAAGATTAAAAAAAATATATAATAAAATAAAATAAATTCAAGCAGCAGAATAAAACAGAACAAAAATTCTTACCCTCTGCAAAATTATATCCCTTCAGCAGTATTCTGGTACCTAAGCTGTGTAGGAATGAGCCATTAGGATAGCATTTTTAGGATCTTTCTTGTTCTTCTTTCTTGCTAATGTTATTCCTCCTTGTGGTCAGTGGGCTCTGGTTGTCTTGACTGGTGTTGCTCAAAGGCAGTTTCTGGGAAACAGATTAGTCAACACTTATTCTCATTAATTCCTTTCTGGAAGCTGCCTTGTTCTAGTAGAGGCCTACTAGAAAAAAACAATTCCTCATTCCTTTCCACAGTCTGATTGCCTTTTCGTTTCTGAAACCCAGAACACCAGAACCCAGCCCCAAATGTCTACAGCCCATGAACAGATAGAGAGGGAAAGTTGTTGAGAAGATCTATCCAGGTTTTTAATGGACTCATCTATGTTAGTATCAGTGGATGTGTGAATAAGCCAGACAAGTGATTGCTTTCAGGAAACCTAGCAAATAAGTGAGATTTTACTTTACAAATATCATTCCAATTTATAATTTATAGTGATTTGGAGGAAGTATTTTACCATAAATGTTTCAAGGCCGTGAAGGATCATAGAATATGTATTGTTAAATGTATCAGATTATTATGTGTGTTTGTTGTACAATGTCCTTAATTAAGAAATAGCTTACCAGATGTCAAATCTTTGTGCCACACTTGTTAGTTATATAATGTTAGTAAAGTATTGAAGGGAAGGAACCAAAATATACTTCTTTGGCATAAGGACCATTTTGAGCTGAAGGCAATTGAGGAGCAGCAGATAAAGGAAAAGCTCTAAAAGAGAGCATAAATTTCCCTTTTGTAAAAGAAATGAACATTTATAAAGGAAATTGCCATTTGCAAAAAAAATGTCTCTCTCTCCTTCACCAGGCAGGAGGAGGTCTCTTAACAACTCATCAGTGGAGGAGCTACCCATTTAAATCTGCTTAAGAAATTTTACAAAACAACCCTCATTTACAACATACTTTCTAGTTCCCTTTCCATAATTTACCTTCCCCTTCCCAGAAGTCCCAAATCCTTTCTTCTCTTCCCTTTTTTTTTTTTTTTTAAGATTTTATGTATTTATTCATGAGAAACACAAAGAGAGAGGCAGAGACATAGGCAGAGGGAGAAGCAGGCTCCATGCAGGGAGCCCGATGTGGGACTTGATCCCAGGACCCCGGGATCACAGCCTGAGCCAAAGGCAGACATTTAACCACTGAACCACCCAGGTGCCCCTCAAATCCTTTTTTCTTTGACTGGCCTAAGGTGAAGTATATATCCCACAAATTCTGGCTACTTCCTTGAACCGTATTTCTTTGTGAATTCCCATGTGTATGTGTGTGCTTAAATCTTTTTTTGTTTTTGTTTTTTTCTTTTTTCTTGTTTTCCTCTTGTTATATTATCTGTCTCTTTTTCAGTTTTTCAGTTCAGGCAGGCCCTAGCCATTGAAACTAAAAAGGTAGTTTTTTGTTGTTGTTGTTGCTGTTTTCTTCCTTACATACAGTATCAAAACATCCCTAAAACTTAACTTTTTCATTAAAATACAATTTCTATCTACTTCATTGGACATGTGTAAAAATTAAAAGTATAATATATCGAAAACATTTAGCATAACACCTAATAAATCAAAACTCAATATTAATTATCTATTATTATTATCATTATTAGAGTACTGTAGTGGTAGTAGTTTGCTCTCTGCTTAACCCAAAAATCAGATTAGGTTGGCTCATTCTTTTCTTTTATGTTTTAGCTTTATAAAGAATTATAATACCAAATGTTAAAAAGACATTGGACTATATGTCTTCCTTATACATTAGGGTTTGTTAAGACATGCATATCTGTATATCTATATATTTATATCTATATATATAGTGTGTATACATAGGTTGTATATAGTATGTGTATGTGTGTGTGTGTGTATATATTATATATATAATATACACACACAAACACATATAATATATATTATAAATATGTGTATAATTATATATATAATTTATATAATTTTAATTTATATAATTTTAAATTTATATAATTTTAATAATATAATACATTATATTATATATAATATTATGTGTGTGTGTATATATATATATATATATATATATATATATACACATATACACACACACACACATCTATAATGCTGGCTTCTTGTCTCCAAGAAGAGAATTCTTTGGATGGGATTTATGAAAATTGAGCTATTTGAGGAAGTTTTGCTTGTAGAAGACAAAAAATTTCAGGAACTCAAATGCCTTTGACTCAAAATAAGTCTTATGCCAAAGTGGAATATTTTGGGATGGCATATCCCCTGTCCCCTTCAGAGTTCAAGTAGATTAATAATAAATTGACATATTTATGACAACATGGTTAAACTTTGAGGGCAAGATACTAAGAGAAGTAAGTTTGAGAAAAACAAATACTACATGATCTCATTTTTATGTGAAATCTTAAAAAATAAACAAACACAAAAAAAACTCCACAGATACAGAGAAGAAATTGGTGGTTGCCAGAGCCAAAAGGGTGGGCAAAATGAATGGAAGGGGGGAAAAGACACAAATTTCCAGATATAAACAAGTAAATAAACATGGGATATAATGTACATCATAGTGACTACGTATGGTAACATGTTAACTAGACTTATTGTAGTGACCATTTTGTCATTTTGCAACATATACAGATATTGGATCATTATATTGTACACTTGAAACTAATATGTCATATGCTGATTACACCTTAATGCAATGGTAAAAAAAACTGATATAATATTAACAGTAAGTTGATTAATATTAATATATAAATATTTGTTAATGATGACTAATTTAGAACAGTCTGATAGACATTCCTAAGGAGATCCTTAGAGTTTTAGTTCTAAGAACACTAAAGGATTGTTATTTTAACTACACCAATTTTCTTCTCTCTTGAGGAAAAAGAATTCATTAAATTGACTTAGTCGGCTGTAAGTCACATTCTGTATCCTTGACCTGGGTTTCCAGTAGTCTTTTCTGCAGGTGGAGAGCAGGTGCTCCTGTCCTTTGTACATGTGTATATGCATGCTGTTGGCCTTTACATTTACTGCTGAATCTCATGCCAAAAGAATGTTGTTCAATTTTAGTCCATGCTTGGAGTTTACTCCTGTAAATTAAACTTGACAAAGTAGGATTTGTTTGAAACCCAGTGTGTAAATTTTCAAACTCTTTTTTTTCTGGCAACATGGTATAGAAAATCAAACCCCATGTGGCCATCAAGACAGTATATTAACTACAGAATACTTTTGCAAAGGTGCTTTGTTTGTAGCTACTTTGAGTCTGTAGATGTAGCATCGTATCTTGTCAAACACCTGATTTTGTAAAAATCTAGAGGACACCAAATGGTCCAATACATTTTCTGTGAATTGTTTCCTTTTTTTTTTTTTAATATTCTTCACTAAGGTCATCTTTGTGAATTCACTAGGCCTGTAAACCTCAGTAGGAGCTAGATAGAATTATAATATACTATAGTAGAGAAAGCATTATTATTTCCTGACTCATTGTGTACTGTGTGCAAAACCCACCGGGTGTAAAAGGATGGTATGCAAGCCTCTGACCTGGTTTGTTGGGGTTTATATTTCACCAGTTGTATGCAAAATAGTCATTAGTATAAATGAAGAAAAGGGACAGTCTGTTCTGCTCAATAAGGTCATGTAGTTTTAATTAATTGCCAAATCTGCCTAGAGGACAAGTACTACATCTGTCAACATATTACTTTGAGTAGAGAAAATACTTACTAAATGTTTTAATAATAATGATGAGAATTACAATGCAATGAAAACACATTTCAAGGGCACCTGGCTGGCTCAGTCAGTAGAGCATGCAACTCTTGATCTCAGAGTCATGAGTTCAAGCCCCACATTGAGTGCAGAGCCTATTAAAATTTTTTAAATAATGTAAAAAAATATATAAATATATAAATAAATAAGAAAATACATTTTAAGAAAATATATGTGAAATAATCTGCTTGGCCTTGCAAAAGGGAAGGTTTCCACCAGCTATGTTTTTTTAGATTTTATTTATTTATTCATGAGAGACACAGAGAGAGAGGCAGAGATACAGGCAGAGGGAGAAGCAGGCTCCTTGCAGGGAGCCCTATCCCTATACCCAGACCAGGATTATGCCCTGAGCCCAAGGTAGATGCTCCACCGCTGACACACCCAGGCGTCCCTCCACCAATTCTTCAGGCAGATCACATGGACTACTTTCATCTATGTCAGAAAACGCCATGACCAGGTGGGTCAAAAGTAGTTCTATAGGCTTCCACTTCCACTCTCAAACAAATATATCTATAGCTACTCCTATTGCCTCCCACCAAATTAAAAATAAATGGGAAGAGTGAACACAGAAGCTTTTACTTATGTGACTGGTCCTGTATATACCATGTAAATAAATGAAAGATTAAGTTTCTGTAGCATGAATTTCACCTGTCTTAGTCTTCCACATTTTCTTATTCATGGGCTCCCTGAGTACCTTTGATTTATCTTCTTGAAGTTCATTGTCTTTCTGCTGCTCACTTCCAGAATCACCTCCCTGACTGAAATGAAATTATCTTCCTCCACTCATGTCAGCCATAGGACTTAGGAAGAGCTAAAGATTTGCCGTGTGGCTCAAGTATATGAGTGTGTGGCTCAAGTGTGAGTATATGAGCCGTGTGGCTCAAGTATATGGGCTCAAGTATATGAGGGAAGGTTTCTAACTAGGTATGCAAATGCTTGGTTCATAATTTTAGTAAGCATTAAGGAATTAAAATATATTAGAGTAGCATGATATAAAATAGTGTTTTTCAGTGGGTTGTTCTCATTCCATCATTATCAGAATAGTCTGGGATCCTTGGGATAAGGTTCAGAAATTTTCTTTTTATAAAGCATCAATTACTTTACCCATTAATGTCTATGACCAACCTGAATAAAGAGCCTAATATGAGCTCCAGAAAAATACAGACCTGAATTAAATTCTGGCTTCATCATTTACTACTTGAAGAGTCTTAGAATCATGTAACTTAACTGACTCTTTTTTTTTTTTTTACTTAACTGACTCTTGTGATTTATTACTTGTAAGATTATTTCCAAAATTTCAAGTTTGATTGAGAGAATAAAATGAGATATATGTAAAATGGCCAACCATGGGCTTAAAATACTGTGCATATGCAGAGGTAGATGTTAAATAAAATGCACTTGTATATACTCCTTTCAGGACTCTGGAATGGACCCTAGAACTACATCCTCACATGGCCATATATTTTTGCTGACTCTGATACGTTTATTCCAATCAGTTAAGTCCACTGCTCCTTCTGCTATGACCCATACAATGTGAACTCCTCCTTGTGTGTATTGGTGTGATGTGATGGTAGGCATTTTTAAGATTCAATTAAGGGATGTTGAATTTAAAATACTTTTAGTTTAGGTTGAGTGAAATATATTTATGTTGTTTGCAGCTATCCAAAACTAGGTGTGGGTTCCAGGAATATGCCTACCTTCCACTGCGAGGATCCCTCCCCCACTCAGCATCGAGTCCAAAAGTGCAGAGATGAGAAGTCATCTTGCAATATGATTATGTTTAAAAGTAATAGGCACCACTGAGAATATGTGAGAAGTGGAGATGAAATAAGGTGAAATGTATGGAACCACAGACTACTAAGTGGAAAATTGTTCTTACCATTAAATGCATAAAACTGTAAGCAAAGGATATGATTCTTAAAGATGCCAACTAAGGGCATAAATTCTGTCAGGAATATACTCATATGCCATTTTAAATGCACAACGCACTATTTTTATTTTGGATAGAAGATCACACACAGTAGAACTTATCACGATTCATGAGTTTGTAAGCCAAATCTATAGTAGTGCTATAATTACCAATTACAGTTGATGCATCCCATCAACAACAATAATAATAAAAAAATTCAATCAAGCACTCTAGAGGCAAACCTCAACTACATATATATTCTCCTTAGAAAAAAAAGATATTGTAAAATAATTGTCATTTCAAAAAGTAACTAAAGATCTATAGTAAAAATGCATAAAAATGAATTTTAGAATTCTATTAAACACAAATAGTAAAAAATTTTATTTTAAGGATTTTATGATACTTTCAGTAAATCACAGTTCTTTTTATATTTGCATTGTATTATATTTATTTGTTCACTCTAAATAACACTCATGCTTATATTTAATTTTTATTTATCATTTTTGTTCTTTTATTTTAAAAGGGCCCTATACTTGTTTAAGCTTCACATCCCAGAAAATCTGGATCCATTTCCAAAAGGATCTGGTTGCCTGGTGATGGAGACTATATTCATTGTTAATAAGCATCATACACAAAATTTTAAAACGAATTCAGAATAGTGACTTATATTGTCCAGTATAAACATCCAGCTTAGTTATCCAAATATGTGATGAGAATCAAAACATCTCTATTTCAGTCAGAAAATTAATAATGATGATTTTAAGATAGAATTGGTGACATTTAAGCTGTCTTTGATGTTATAACTACAGAGTCGTAGCAAAGATGATGCAGTAATAACTCACGTCAGATTTACTATTTGGAGGTCAGTGATTCACATATACAAGTGGATAGAGAAGTAAAACATAATACTGGAGGGAAGCGGGACTAAAATAACTGGGGGATCCAGAAGGTTGAAAACACATTCATATCTCCCATTTAAACCTTTTCAAACCTTTATAACCACAATGAAAATCAAGATTTTCAGAATAAGCCTCACCAATGTTTTGTTGTTGTTGTTATTGTTATTGTTGCCTTTTTAAGTGATTTCTTTTTCTCAAGTATCTTTTGCATTGTTCTAAGCTGTTAAACAAAAGTTAGAGGTATTCTAAGCGGACATAGAGGTCATTAGATCTTGTGGGGGAAAATGCAAGTTCTTAAAAACTAATACAGTTAGAAGCCAAGGAAATGTTATTGAAAACCGGGATCAAAGAGCAAAATTGCCTTAGAGATATAATTCAGATAATTGCGGAATCACTGGAAACAGTGACCTTGGTCTCATAGTGACTCCTCTGAGGAGTTATTTTTGAGGAAGTTACTGACTCTGGAAGGAACTGGGGTGGGTAACAAAGTATAATAGGAAATGAAAGTATGAGCCGCTAAATATCTACTATTCACCTAATTCTAAAACAAAAATACAAACTGTACATTATTAAAAGTGACTAAGAGGAGTGCAGTTGAAACTATTTACTCCTCATTTATGGTTTTCATTTGTTTCTAAAGGACTGATATTAGCATAGAGAAGGCTCTTAGGGCTAACATTACTTTGACTCTAATTATTACTTGAGCTAAATTCTAAATCTGTCTTAACATTTGAGCCTTAAAAAAAAAAAGATGCACTTTAATTTTACTTGATTGTAGTGTAGTTTTTTTCTGAATATTTAGTGGCGCTAATAGTTTTCTGTTTTTTTAAGGAGTTGTAATAGTTTTCTAGATATAAACAGAAGAATGTTTGAAGCCACATGCAGTACTTTTCTTAAATCTCAGAACGACGGCAAAGCTTTTAAGTTTCTAGTTATAAAAATTTCATGTACAATAGAGACTTTAGCCTCCTATGGGCAAACATTAATTGTACCCTATGCATTTTTTTCTAGGCCGAAAATATGAAAATAAAAATAACACATTGGGGAAATCTAAATATATTCAGATAAGTATGTTAATGGACAGCAGGAATTTCAATTATAAATAATTAGATTTCTAATTGCATTAAAATTCTAGTGATTATTATGGTAAAAAAATCATAATTATCATGCCATCCATCACTACGATTGGGCCTCACTCTCTGTTCTTTAATCCTATTAAAGCTGAGTTTTGTTTACCCATTTAGTTAAGATTTAGAGAAATACAGTAATATGGAAAATGTGCCCTTAGAAACTATGATGGAGTTATGAAATAGGATGTATGGTCACTACTCCAAGAAGTTTTCAGTTTAGAAAATGTGAGGCAATCAACTTAAGTTTTATATACAATAATAGGAAATAACAGAAGTGAGAAGGATATGTGAGATGAAAGAAAATAGTCAGAATTACTAGCTTGCGGGGAAAAATTCTAAAATTGAAAAATTGCATTTTACCTTGCTGTTTACATAAAGGAAACTTCTCTTGTAAAATCAGGGCTTCAGTAAAACAAACTTCAATAATTAAGGGAATTATGAAGGATTTCTCAGCTCCCCTCAATCTCAAGTACTCACACACCTTCTCAGGGTCAACCCAGCATCTGGTCTTTTTCATCTGGGGAATTCTATGACTGTGCTTTGCTTTTTCTATGGCTTGGATGATAGGAATATCTTCAGAAACCTTGAGCCTTTTTATTGTCATATTCTTTTAAAGACGGTGGCAAGTGCTTGATTTTAGTATTTGTCCCCAACAACCTCACAGATTGTCTCTTTCGCTACAGTGCCACTCTTTAGAGCTCCAAAGTTTCCAGTTTTCCGGAGGCTCAGTGAGAATTATCTGGTACTACTGTACCTTTGTATCGTAAATGAAGCATGCAGAGTCCTCTTAGTCCTTCAGAGACACGGAAGGAATGCTAAGAACTTTATTCTTTATTCTTAACTCAAAATTAATTAATAATTTGCCAAGCATAATACTCAAATGTATGACATTTGATTATAATAATTAGGAAAAACAGCCTTATAATATAACTATGTCTATGTGTATTATATTACATAGTTTGTGCATATATATTTATAAAAATAGAATCACATTATAAGTGGTTATGTAAACTACTTTTCCACTCAACATATCTTTATGAATATCTGCTTCATTATTTTTAAGAGCATCATACATTCTATTGTTTAAATAAGACAATATTTATTGTCCATTCTGCCTTTTAGGTTACATGTGGTATTTTGTTCAACAAACATTTACTATATGCCCGACTTTATCCTAAGCACTTTGTAAGTATTAATATATTGAGTCATCATCACAACTATATGATGTAGGGTCTCTAATTTTTGGTTTTAACAAGTTTTTAATCAGTGTCTTTAGACTTGTACCTTCATACAATCTTCGGGAAAAATGTTTAGGTGTGGAATTTCTAGATCAAATAGATAGGAATTTTAACACTGATGGATACTGCTAAACAGCCCTCTGAAAAATATCGTATCAGTTAATTCTATGAGAAGCAGATGAAAGTGTACATTTTCTCATTCTTGATATCATGTACATTCCTTCTCTTTGAATTTACTAAAAATTAGTAAGTATTATGCAGCTCCTCCTGAATAATCAGTTAACTCTGTGAGCAATGGTGAATGTAGAGGGGAAGTTAAAGACAACTAAGTATCCTAACAATACGATAATAATGATGATGTTGGAGACTGCTCCATCAGCAGGTCTGGGTCATTACCACAGTTGGAATGTATGACTCTCAAGGATTTATTTCTGGACTCTCTATTCTATCCTACTGGTCTATGTATCCATCTTTATATCAATACCATAAGGACATATTTTCATCCTGTTGAGGAGAATTTAGAGTACATGTTAGTTAGCTTATTTACTAAGCATTAAATGTCTTACTGATGTTCTTCATCTTGCTTTGCACCTCAGTTCCAGGGGTTGGTATCCTGATTTGTCTTTCTCCCCATAGATACTATAAGAGTCCTACTATTGGTAAGCTGTCCCTCTGAGTTGAGGACCATGCCTTGGATATGTTGGTCTCCCCAGATATTCAGAAACTTAGATCAAGAAATGAGTCCTACTAACTCTTACTTGATGACTAACATCCAAGCTTCCTCAAAGTACCTGCTACCAATCTCTCATTGCCATATCTTTGATATGAGAGAGCTAGCTTCTTGTCTCACATAGTTGAAGAATGAATCTTGTGGACAACAGTGAGTGAGTAAAGGGATAGAAGTTTATTAAGCAAAGATATAGAGAAAGCTCTCAGAAGTGAGAGGGTTCCCCACAGGGTTGCCACTGAGGGCTTGTAGGGTTGGTCTTTTATTGGAAAGCAACCAGGGAACCTAAATCTTTTAACATTATCTATTGACATCACCATTGAGAAGGACTATTTATATCTTTAATGGTTTATTTCTTTTTTAGGTCTAGTTATTCTTTGTTGATCACAGATGACTGTCAAAAAAGATGCCTTCCCTGCCCACACCTAGGACAGGGTCATCTGGCTTGTTCCTTTATCTCTGGCTTTCTTATACCTCAGCATTTTGGGGATTTTTAAGAGTCTGCTTCTTGGCCCCCTACCTAGCCCTGCCTAGCCCCATTTGTCCCTAACTCATCTTGTCATCCTGCCAGCCATCTACTTGAACCCCTGACTCTAAAGTTCTATCTGCTTGTATAGTTGTATGTTGCCTGCTATGATGTCTTCCTGTCTGCCCTTCTTATAGTATGTCTGTCTATCTGGAACCCAGCAGAGGTGCACAGCTAATTCTACCATAGACAGTCCACTTTGTGTAGATTTTCTTTATTTGGTGTCTAGCTATGGCTGATTTGACTCACTTTGTTACTGACAGGCAAAAACTACTTAAAATGTCACTGCAAAACCAAGTGCCGAATTGTATTCTAGGCCTTTAAGTTTAGTGTTATAATTGGAGGATCCAACCTCCAGATCCAGAGTCAAACATCTGGAATGACATCTGCAGGTAAACAGCTGGTGTTAAAGTGTAACCCAAACTCAGAGACATTGAGAAGATAGATATGAACCTTATCTATCTTCTAATACTTTCCACAGACTAGTTAGTAAGTTGGGATAATGTGGAATGTCATCAGCTCCACGCTGTACTGATTATAGCAACATTTTTTTCAGTGAAACTCATGATTGATGGGTTTTACTGGGGACATGTGACTTTGTAACTTCTCAGGTGGTGTATCAGAGAATGTGTACCCTGCACTGAAGGGATATGTACCTTTCTCAAACTCACATCTTACATCTCAGTGTGTCCTCTGCAGTGGAATAGCATGGAAACTACATTAAGATGTGAGATGTCTCTTTCAACTGCTGTTTGGCTGAATATTATTTCCTTCTTTGTATTCTTTAAATCTAAATGAACAGATGGGGACCTATAAGGTACTGGGAATTCACATTTGCATTCACATTGCTGTGCAGTCCTTACCACCACCCATTTCCAGAACAATTAATTAATCATTGCACACTGAAACTCTGTATCCATAAAATATAACTCCTCACTTCTCTCTCCTGTCAGCCCCTGGTAACTATAACCACCATTCTACTTTCTGTCTCTATGAATTTGTCTACTCTTCGGTACTTCATATAAGTGGAATCATACAATCTTTATCCTTTTGTGTCAGGCACATTTCACTTAGGATGTTTTCAAGGGTCATCCTTGTAGCATGTATCAGTATTTTATTCCTTTGTATGGCTGAATTATATTCCATCATATGGATATGCATATTTTATTTATCCATTAATCCATTAATGGATATTTGTGTTGTTTCCATCTTTTGGCTATTATAAATAATGCTATTATGAAAATTGTTATACAAATATCTATCCAAGTCCCTGCTTTCAATTCTGTGTACCCAGAAGTAGAATTTCTAGGTCATAAGATAATTTTCAGGTTTGATTTTTTTGAGGAATTATTATAGTATTTTCCTCAGAAGCTATACCATTTTACATTTCCACAAGTAATGCATATGGTTAAAATTTCCACACATCCTTGCCAACACTTGGTGTTTTTACTTCTTTCTTTTGCTGTCCTTTCCTTCCATCCTTTCTCCTCGCCTTCTCTTTCTTTCTTTCTTTCTTTCTTTCTTTCTTTCTTTCTTTTTTCTTTCTTTTTTTCTTTCTTCTTTCTTTCTTTTTTTCTTTCTTTCTTTCTTTCTTTCTTTCTCTTTCTTTCTTTCTTTCTTCTTTCTTTCTTTCTTTCTTTCTTTCTTTCTTTCTTTTCTTCTTCTTTCTCTCTTTCTTTCTTTCTTTCTTTCTTTCTTTCTTTCTTTCTTTTTCTTTTTTTCTTTCCCTTAAAGCCATCCTAATGGGTGTGAACAGATATCTCAGTATGATTTTTAATTTGCATATCCATAATGATTAGTAATATTGGACTTTCATGTACTTATTAGCATTTTGTGGGTCTTCTTGGAAAAATGTCTATTTGTGTCCTTTGACAATATTTTTTCAATTGAGTTGTTTGGTGTTATTATTCCTGAATTGTAGGAGTCCTTTATAATTTTAGATATTAACTTCTTATCAGATATATGATTTACAAATTTTTTCTATTACTCTATAGATGTCCTTTTTACTCTCTTGATAGTGTTTGATACATAAAAGTTTTAAATTTTGATGAAGTCTAATTTTTCTCTTTTTGTTGTTATTGTTGCCTGTGCTTTTTGTTTCATATTCAAGAAGTCATTGATAAATCCATTGTCATGAGGTGTGTCTCCTAGGTTTTCTTCTAAGTGTTTTAGCTCTTATGCTTTTGTCTTTGATCCATTTTAGTTTTGGTATACAATGTAAGGTAATGGTTCCAATTTAGTCTTTTGCATGAGGATACCATATCTCTCAATATTGTTTGTTGAAAAGAATGTCCTTTTTGCATTGAATAATCTTGGCACCTTTATCAAAGGTTATTTGACAATATATGCAAAGATTTATTTCTGGAATCTCTATTCTATTCTCTTAGTCTATGTATCTGTCTTTAGACCAATACACATTATTTTGAATACCCTAACATAAATAGTAAGTTTTGAAAAGGAAGTATAAATCCGTATACTTTGTTGTTTTCCAAGACTGTTTTGTCTATCCACATTCTTTTGAAATTACATGTGAATTTTAGCTTGGAGTTTTATATTTCTGCAAAACTTGATATAAGGATTTGATAAGAATTGTATGGAAGCTGTAGGTTGCTTTTGGGTAGTACTGTATTATTAGCAATATTGTCATGTGATCCATAAACACAGGTTGTCTTGTCTGACTTTGATATCAGGATAATGCTGACCTCATAGGATGAGCTAGAACCTTTTCCTTTCTCTTTAATTATTTGGAAGGGTTTAAAGGGGATTGGTCCTAATTGTTCTTTAAATGTTTGGTATAATATACCACTGAAGCCATCTGGCCCATGATTTTTTTTGTTGTAAAGTTTTTGTTTTTTTGTTTTTTAATTTAATTTTATTTTTTTAATTTTTATTTATTTATGATAGTCACACAGAGAGAGAGAGAGAGGCAGAGATACAGGCAGAGAGAGAAGCAGGCTCCATGCACCGGGAGCCAGATGTGGGATTCGATCTTGGGTCTCCAGGATTGCGCCCTGGGCCAAAGACAGGCACCAAACCGCTGTGCCACCCAGGGATCCCTGTTGTAAAGTTTTTGATTACTGATCCAATCTCCTTATTAGTTATACTTTATTCTAATTATCTATTTCTTTATGATTAAGTCTTAATAGGCTTTGTGTTTCTATAAATCTGTGCATATCATCTAGGCCAAACTATTTGTTGGCTTATAATTATTCATAGTACTCTTCTTTGATTCCTTTTATTTTTGTTAAGTTGGCAATAATGTCCTCACCTTTATTTCTAATTTTAGTTATTTAGTTATTTGAGAATTCTCTCATTTTCCCTTAGTGTATCTAGGGAATCTTATTATTTTTGTTGATCTTTTTGAAGAATGAATTTTTAGTTTTACTGATTTCTCTATTGTTTTAATATTGTCTATCTACATGCTAACATTTATTTCTTCCTGCTAGCTTTGTGTTTGGTTTTCTCTTCTCTTTTTAGTTCCTTAAAGTATAAAGTTAGATTGTTGATTTGAGACCTCTCGTATCCTTTACCCTAAGTGTTTATAGCTGTACATTTCACTCTTAACACTACTTTTGCTGCATTCCATAAAATTGGTAGATTATGTTCCCTTTTCTTTGAAAGAGGGAATTTGGAACTAGCTTAATGACTTCTCCAGATCAAAAATATGCTGTGCCATGAAAGGGATAAAGAAAAGGCAAATAAAAATGCCATGAAATTTCTCACCTTATTAAAAGTGTCTTTTTTTTTTTTTGATTGACTATTTGCTTGGCTATTTTTCATGGTCCCATAAAGTTAGTTCAAATTCCTATTGTTTTGATGTTTTCATGTGGAAAGAGGCCCAGGAGTCCCCTAGAGTTCCATTTTCCTGACATCACTCCAAGATATTATTTTTGGCTTTCATAAATTGAGCCAGTATAAATATACAGTATAAATATAGGCTTAAATATAGAATTGATACTTGTGATTGAGCTTATATAGGGAACATAGGTCTAGCTCTATACTACTTAGGTTCAAATTATGGATCCCCCAATCATCATCCTTTTGTCCTTGGAAATTCTCTTAACTTCTTCATGTCTCAGTTTCTTCATCTGAAAGCTGAAATGATAAGATACACCTGAGGATTGAATGTGTTAATGAATATAAGCCCTTAGAATAGTGGTAGTCACATGTTTAGTTAGCAACAAATGGTCAAAAAACAAAACAAAACACAACAAAACAAATGGTTAAATATTATAATTATATACAAGTTGGTGTATATCAGTGTTATAGAGAATATTTCTTTGTATAATCAATCAGTTTTAAATTACTGCTAAAATTCAATTGTTATGGTGACTTCTGTGTGTATGTGTATACTAATGAATCATGAACACGATTGAATATTTATATGCTACTTTTTTCAATATTCTATTACTTCAGAATCTTACAAAATAAAATTTATAATTAATTTTTAATTGAAATTTACCGAAAAATCTTCAATTCTACCTTATTTTTATCTATTCTTTCAAACAGCGCTCTGATGGACTGACAACAGAAATAATGTTTACTCTTAATGGAGTCTACTTATGTACGAGATACCATTCAGTACTTGATTAATAAGTATTTTACTCACAAATACCATGTGAGGTATGCACAATTATAATCTTCTCTTTATATCTAAGAAATCATAATTAATAAAATAATTTTACCAGTCAGAATTGCATTTCCATTGTTGGAAAGTTATTTTATAGACATATGATTTGGCAAAGCTAAAATTATTGCTAGATTACTCTATAACTCATTTTGTGAAAGCAAGATTAATGACTAAGGATTTCTATTTTACCATTTTCTTTCTTGCTAATTTTGCTTTATTTATTTAACCTATAAATCAGAGCAGAATTCAATCTATAAAATACCATTACAAATGAGAGTTGACAAAAAATATGCAACAATACATGAGATTCATTGCTTCTTACCATTATCATTTTTTACTGTGTATATGGATGCCTGTAGTGTTCTTGAAAGAAGAAAGGTCACTCTTTTCATATGAATAAAACCTCACTTTGTCAAATTGTAAGGATTTTCTAAGATTAGTCCTTAGCAAAATATCTTATCTTTTTTTTTTTTTTTTAATGGCAACAGATACGTCTGTCTTCCACCTTGTGAAATTGGCAAACAGGTACAGTCTGACAAGGAGGTACCTTATCTTCATTGTTCCAGTGATGTAGAACTCACCGGCAATGTTTTGGATGCCAATGACAAATCTAAGGATAAGGATAGAAATAGTGATGATGATAATGATTTCCTGAAGGGTGAAAAACCACCTGGGAAAACTCTACTTCAATCTTTCATTATAAAATTCATTTTTGCAGAAATACAGCCTTAGAGTGAAACCTGATTCTATGTCCTTCACTTTACCTTTAGTGTAAAGAATCAAGTGAGCAGAAACCCAGCTAGCATCAGGGGATTTATTTCTTTATTTTTGGAAAGTAAGTGCCTGCCTATTTCTAGGATAAGTGCTCATTTACTCCTGCACCCTGACTAAAATCTCTTGCACACTACAAATATTGCACTTAACAGTAAAAAATCAAGTTAGATTTAAATAGTCTTCAGGTAAAACTAAAGTCATTTTGCATGTTCTTTGTTAGAGATGACAGAAAAATGTATATTTACAAAAATATCTGTATCAACTGTTCTAGGATGTTAGTGAAATACATACCTTATAAAAGAGAATTTTAGATTAATCATTTGAAGTGTTAAACATAAATTCTTTTCAAAATTCACCTATCTAGAAAGAATTATTTTCTTAGTACTCATACCTTTGAAGGAATTGGTGAACATTTTCTGTAAAGGGCCAGAGAAAAAATATTTTTAGATTTGCCAGTCATTTGGTCTCTGTTACAATTATTTAACTTTGCTGTTTTAGCATGAAAGACACAGGAAATTCCTTAGGCAGTGGGTGTGGTTGTGTTCCAAGATGACTTTTTTACAACAGGTGGAGTGCCAGATATGCTCCACAGGAGAGTTTGCTGACCCTTTTCTGTAAGATAGTTACCAAAGCTTTGGTATATCTTGGGGATTGAGACATATTTAAGTTCAATGTCAGTGAAGAAGAGTCTGGGAAATTTTCATTAAGGAGAGAATCTTGAAAGAGTATTATACATTTCAGTGGTGCAGTTTATTATTTCTTGCACTATATTTTTTTATTTATTGTTATGCCAGCAATCTGAACTAATCTCTAAAATATCCCTTACGTATCTTATCCTTATTCTAGGTCAATGTTGCTTAAATTACAATCAAACATTAATTTAGTAGCTCTGCCTTTGCCACAGTGAGTCACTGCTCCCCTAGATCATCACAAAGCCTTTAAGGAGAATCTAATAGAAAGTAGTGTGGCATCCCTATGAGGAATGTCATGAGAAGAAGGATAAATTCATTACTCTGAGAAGAAGTTAAAGATTGGTGGATAGCTCTGTTCGCAACTCTCTCCATTTGATTAAGAACCAGTGGGCTCATATCTAATAAACATACCCTTTCAATTCCCGTATGTAATTTAGAGAGAGCAGCATGAAAATACCCATCAGTGTGCTGCTGCACAGTCTAGGGGGATGTAAAGACCTCACGATGTGTTCCACGGCTTCCTTGACTAATGTCTCCAACGTGACTTGTTAATCTCTACAATGATCAAGTGGCTATTAAAGATAAAACTGTGCTAACCTTTTCAAAAATTAGAAGAGCATGACTACAAGTGAAACAACAATGGCTTCCCAGAGAGGCAGCCATAGAAGGGAAAGATCACCCTACCCAGGCAGGAGTAATGTATGCATTATTTATATAGTGTGTCTGGGGTCTGCATGAAAGATGAAATTCCTGTCTGAGAAGTGCCTTTCTCAGCAAGACTATTTTAGTTAAAGTGCACAATGTAGTCTGCTGCATTTCCATAAACTGAGTGGAAATGGAGAAAATGGTGTAATTTCTTCTCTTTTGGCTTGAGTCCATGTAAAAACAAGACTAATGAATGACATAGGTGAAAATAAATGCGATGGTTCTGTATGAAGTTCTTTGAAAATTATTATAAAGGTTAACAAATAAGTACTTAAGTTATTAACTTCTTTCTTTAAATCTTCTTTTAGATTTCCCTAATTTAGTACCTATTACTCTATACCCAGAGAAAAGAAGTTCTCAAACCTAGCTACTTCTGTTTTCTACTCTGCCATAATCTTTCTCAGAGGTAATAAAGCACTGGCCTTAATACCTGATTGAATTATTGAAAAACAAAGAGAAAATTCTTTAAAAAATTAACACTAGAAATATTTTGCTCCAGGGCTTTAGCCAGCATCACAGGACCCCATACTTTAAATTAATCTTTTCAATGTTATCTAGAAAAATTAAAATTCTGTATATCCACAGCTTTTTTATGAACCTCACATTCTATTTTTAAATTTCTCATTTTGAATTATAATGATTTTTATGTCTATATCCATAAGATGGAAATAGAAAATTATAAACCTAACCATATCCTCAAGTCTACCTTAGATAGAAAATATAATTGCAGTAGAAGATAAAGGCCTCAGTTATCAGTTCTTAATAAAGAATCTTAAGGGAGGGGCGCCTGGGTTGCTCAGTGGTTGAGCATCTGCCTTTGGCTCAGGTCCTGACAGGGGTCCAGGGATTGAGTCCTGCATCAGGCTCCCCTCAGGAAGCCTGCTTCTCCCTCTGTGTGTATCTTTGCCTCTGCATCTCTCATGAATAAATAAATATTTTAAAAAATCCTGAGAGAGACACTTTGCAGTAGGATGAATAAAAAAATCTTTGTTAACTCTGCCCATTGAGAGGAACTGGAGCCCACCCTTGAAGTGGCTGATTTTGTGACTGGATTCACTAAAAACAATGTAGTTAAGGTTACTTTCTGGGACTTCTGATGCCAGACCACAAGAAGCCTTGGTACTTTGACTGGGCCTCTTGAACATTTCCTTCTCAGGATGCCCTCCTTGGGATGTTCACACTTAGAACTCAGTTATCACGTTGTGAAGAAGCTTGAGCAGTTTCCAGAGAGACTCACATGGGGAGGAATTGAATCCTCCAAGCGACAATGTGAACTGGATTCCTAGTCAACAGCCTGCACCAATTTGCCCTCCATGCAAGGAACAGTCTTGGAATTGGATCATCCAGCCTCAGTTACATTGCCCTAGGTCTTGACCCATGGAATAGAAATAAGCACTACTCAACTTGTGAACTACTAATAAACATAAGTGGCTGTTGTTCTAAGCCTCTAATATTGGGGTATTTCATAATGCAGCGACAGATAGCTAGAACAATGATGACACATTGTGAAGAATAAGCATGCTTCCAGTCACAAATATTTTTACATAGATGAGGGAAACATTAGTAAATACTTAGATTATCCTTATATCAAACATCTTTGATTGATTTTCCTCTAAATGGAACTTATTCTTCTAATATATATCTAATATATATACCTTACTCTTCTAATATACATTATATAAAAATAAAACAGAAAAATACATATATTTAATATAGTTAAAGAAAAAAAATTACATAGATAGCATTATGAAATGGTGAAACTTAGGGAAATACCTGAGATCATCTACCACTTAGTAGAAAAAGAGTTCACATAATTAGGTGACTTATCTTAAGTCACATAGATAGTGACAGAAATGGTCAAGATTCGCCCTTTATTTTAGGTCTGGGTTATTGAAATTTAAATATAAGTAAAAGAAGAAGGACAAAGAGGAGGAAGAAGAAAGATATATAACACGCTATCAGAGTTCCAGTTTCCCAAAACTCTCAAGTATAAATAAAGCATAAGTTAAAGGACCTTTAAACATACAAGTTCTCCTGTATCAGCATTAGCCTATTATTGTTGCAGGATTGTGTTCAGTGACAGATGGTTGGGTCACTCAGTTACTGAGGGGATATAAATATTTCAAGACTGATTATATATGGGCCTTCAAATTAGAAGATAAAAATATTTTTATAACCTATCTTTTCCCACATTAAGAAACTCCCCTAATACACCCACAAACAAATGTGTTCATCTAAGACATCTAGCAGGGGAGTCTCACAAAATGAAAACAAAACCACAATAACTCACTTTAATTGATGATATTTTCAGGAGTGTTCCTAGAATAAGACACTCGTTTCTTGGCACATTACAGGTGACTACAAGTACTCTACCCTTATTTTACAAAATCTTAAAAAAAATGGTTGAGAAAATTGAGTGCAATGAGGTTGTGAGAACTGATGACAAAGGATTGGAGATTAAAGCTTCTTTCCCCAATATGGCAGCTACAACATAGATAGTCTCTTGGACTTTGAGACCTGTCAGTGAGTGTCTGTGTGGGTATTTGTGAAGGGGTATGGTAATATAGAGAGGCTATTTCTTGCGTGCTTAAATGTGTATACCAAAAATTATACCATAAACATGTGTTTAGAAATACCTCTAATCTCAATTCTCAAAGGCCATTTTCTAATCTTATTATCCAAACCCAGAATTTCCTTTTTATCATACATAAGGTCCCATCTCCTTCTTTGCCCTCCTCCTCAGGGCCAGCATAAAGCTCTCAGATTGGTCACCTCCTTGGTAGTGTTCTCTTCTTTTTGTCTGAAACCACAATGAATCCACTAACCATAGGAAAAAAGAGCTATCATCTTGGAAAAAATTATACTTTCAGTCCTGGAACAAACATTTTTTTTTTAAGCAATAGAACAAAGAAACTTGCTTCAAGTGGCAGGAAAGAAAAATAGAAGAACAAATATTTCAAATATTTCAAACTACTTTTCTTATAAATTGCCCTACGAGTCTTGGATATACATTGAGGAAAATGGTAGGCTCAAGAATGTCTGCCATATATCTGGGTTTAAGTCTGATTGAATGGCTGGGTGTCTCCAAGTTGAGAGTAGTGGCTATGAACCAGATTTGGCACAAAAGATCAGTTTCATCTTGTATATGTTCAGTTTGAGATGACAGATATGTGAAGCAAGATGCCAAATTGGCAGCTGGATATAATTGTGTTTAGATCTCTGAGGAGAACTCTGGGCTACAGTAAAATATATGGGATGGTTGTGTGATATTGAAGGAGATGCCCAGCAAAGTGATGGGAGTAGGTAAGATTGTGCAGAGAGGTGGTACATAGTGAAGACCGATTTAAAAGCTGTCTAGTGGAGGTAGACCTGACTAAAATAATTGAAAATAGAGTGCAGAGAAATAGAAAGAAATAAAGAATGATATGCTATCTGAGAACCAAAGGGGAATAATATTTTAAGAAGAAAATAGTCACCAGCATCAGATGTTCCTCACAAGTCAAGTAAGGTAACAACTTCAATCTCATTTGAGCACCCATGCTACTTTCCAGTCATACAAATTTTTAGCTTCCTAAACATGCGATGGTCTGCCTCACTTCTGAGCTTCCACACCTGCTGGTCAATCTGCCTGGGGAAAATTTATGTTGCTTATTATTGAGTTAGTGATTGTTCATCCTTTAAGGCTTTAACCTTAAAGTTATGTATTCTGAAAAACCTTTCTGATCTTTTCCAAGAAAAGTCAGAAACTCATCCTATTTGCTCATGTTGCACCTTGTACTTTATTATTACAACTTTGCAAAAACAATTGTTCTTCCTTCCCATTGAACTTAAACCTTCATGGTGGTAGGGATCACACTTATTTCGTGTACCAATATATTCCCAAGATAGTAACTGGCACATAGTAAACACTTATTTAATATATACTGAATTAGGGAATCTCTGGGTGGCTCAGCGCTTTAACACCTGCCTTCAGCCCAGGGCATGATCCTGGAGACCCGGGATTGAGTCCCACATCAGGTTCCCTGCATAGAGCCTGCTTTTTCCTCTGCCTGTGTCTCTGCCTCTGTCTCTCTCCTCTGTGTCCTTCATGAATAAATAAATAAAATCTTAAAAAAAATATATATATATGCTGAATTAATAAATAAGTGGACGAGAAGGTCTTTTATTCAAAAATTGTCCATCTTGGCTTTTCTTTTCAAGGCTTCCTTGATCCCTCTGTGGATGTTTCTTTTTCTCCTTTCAGCCACTTGTAATTCTGTCCATAAATGTTGGTGGTTCCAGGTTTCAGGTCTTGCTTTTGAACCTGGCTGGCTCAGTTGGAAAACATGCAACCCTTGAATTCAGGATTATGAGTTTAAGCCCCACATTGGGTGTAGAGTTTATAATAATAATAATAATAATAATAATAATGTTAAAAAATAAACAATAAAATACTGAAAACAAGATCAACTATCAGTGTTTTTGCTCATACCCAGGCAATAATCCACCTCTAAAATATCCCAAACTATATATGTAGATTTGATGCTACATTTTATCACTGAATTTTCATGGTTTCTTTGCCTTTGTCTTTTATCTACTACATTGTAATATTTTTTGAGTTCACCATACTAGAACTAACTTTTATTTTCAAGGCCTTGCAAATATACATGTTCAGTAAGTGTTTTATGAATAAAAATGAAACAGCTTCTTGAAACAGAACTGTTATGAGTTTAAAAACTGGCTCTCATCCTGTTAGAATTCAGTTCTTTCTGCAATTAGTCTTGTCCCTAGAGCAACCAACTTACTATAACATCACATTCAAAATTAATCAGTGTTAAATTTAGATTAATTAATGTCATTGTTTCTAATAAGATATTGGCATATAACTACGAAGTACTTTTGTTGATGGTGGGTGGTGTGTCTGGCTGAATTGATTATCTTGTTAGGGAAATATTAGAGGCATCATGTTTCTGTTAAACTAAATAAAAATTTAGTAGCATAGAACTTTTGTTATATGTAAAATATTGGAAAATAAGAGGACGATACTAAAACTATCAACTAGAAAATTACCTTAGTACTGTAGCATATTGTTTTTTCATGCATAAACTGTGAAGTCAAATATGAAAAAAATTCTATAAATCGCTGTGGCAATGGAGAATAGATTTAAAATCAAAGCAAAATTAAATTCTAGAAGGTTAATGTTGCCTGCTATATTTGATGACAACAATAAGCATAATACAAGTTTATTAACCTATTGCTTTAAAATGCAAGTTGATAATCAACAGTGGTTTCATTTTAGCACAAGTAACTAACTACTTGTGTTTGAATGTCCCAACAGGTAACCTGAATTACAGTAATAAAGTGATACTTAACTCATTGATTTTTTATAGTGTATTAAATAAAATTGAGATTTCTTTAGAGTCCCTAGTATATTCAGTGATTACATGAAGGATATGTTGTTTATTTTTTTATCTATACAACTATCTAGGTATCTTTATTTTTAATCTTCAATTAAATATCATTTTCTACTGAGATATTAAGGATACATAGATCAGTGTTCAAATTCACAATAAGATCTCATATATAGGAGATGCTTTTGAAGATATATTTGGCTCATAAATATTGCTCATCATAACTTGGGACCCCCACTAACTTGTTGCCCTTTTTCTAATGAAATCAGGTAAATTCACCTGTCCTTAAGTTCACAATTGCAAAAGTCTGGTATGTTGATGAACTAACACCTCAGTCAGATCCTTAGTGTATTAGTTCCCATAAACATGGTCCCTGCATCTACATGAGCATCACCTTGGAAAATGTTAGAAATGTACATTCTTTGGCAAATCTTCATAACTATTGTATCAAATTCTGGGGGAGGACCCAAAAATCTGTGTTTTAATGAAGCTTCTTGATGATTCTGATGCTCACTAAAATTAGGGAATATTTACCTTAAAGTAAATAGGTTTGCAGAATTTTGGAGTTTCATGGAAACAGAAACTAACTAGTGTTCTCATTTTCTAGATCATGTTTATAAGATTAAATGACTTTGTCAAGGCAGCTCCATAGCTGACTTAATTTTTAAACTTCTGGTCTTATAAAAGTTTCTTTTTGAAGCATAGAAGTGTACTTAAAATTGGGCACACACATTCAAATGTGCATGTGTAAAGTAATTCTGGTATTGTCTTTTTAAAGGAGTTTCTGAAAGTCTTATTGACCTCTCAAGTGAATTAAACTTTATTACTTTATGAGCAATAGTCAATGCCACTTCATATTTTAAAAGGTAGACTTAATAAGACTTAATACTCCAAGCCATGGATATGCCATAAATCTGCAAAGAGCTTGGTCAATATCAATCATATTCATTAAATAATTTATACGTGGGGAAATATTTAAGGCAAAGATAGCAAAAAATCTCTATGATCATAAATCATTCTTCAAAGATGTTTTAAAATAAAAAATTTACATTCCAACCCATATATATTTGATTAAACATACCTAATTTAAAACAGAAACAGATAAAACATTTGATTCTTTTTAAAGTCTTTATGTAATTGTAATAGTTACTTTAATATTTAAATATAACTTTTTTCTTAGTGTAGTCAGATATAAAAGCTAGTCGTTTTCTAATTTGTATATCTGCATGAATAGACAGGCTATTCTTCAGAAATTAAAATGTTCACAATGCAAAAGCTTTGTTTCCCTAAAGAAAAGGTAGAAGAAATGAATGGAGACAGATCCCTATAAAGAGTTGAAATTGTGCCAAAAGGAAATTGCATTTTCCAAAGCAGGTCTCGTTGTTGGGGAAAGCACAAGACACCAGCTAAATAAATCAAAGTCCCATTTCAATGAGCCCATCTGAACAAAACCACATGCACTAGATTCATTACCTTGAATGGTAAGTCAAATCCATGGGGTTTCCCAAGGAGTTCAAATTTGATTTTCAGTTTTACTCCAATTATTAATGTTTGGTCAAAGAAAGAGTCAAAATATCTGTTTGAAAAAGAGCCAGAAATACATATGCTCTACTTAATCAAACCTATCATCACCTCCTCACCCTCCCCGCAAAAATCCACCCCAAATCAACATGAGAAAAATAGGCTATTCACACATTTCATATCAAATCGTATATAGGCAAATTGTCACCTAGAATGAGTCAAATAGTTCCATAAAATTAGGTTAAATACTGCTGGAACTCTCAGTAGTAAAATAATAATACAACTTCTCAGGGACCTAATGTTCTTTCAAAGATTAGGTTACCAACTGAAAATCTGACTGTGAAAATGTTTCTTCTTAAGCCCAGTTAGGGCCTGTCACAACATCCCAAGATCCCATGACTTCCCTTTAGTAAACTATGATAGAAAAACTGTCTGAAAGTTTTCAGTAGATTGCAAACACCATTTCTACATCTAGCAATGCACAGCACTATAGATTTAATAATGATTTGAATTCAAGTATGCAAGTTGAAAGTCAGTTATATCCCACTTGTAGATCAAATCCTTATAATAATAATATATTGGTTTGATGTGGGATTAGAACTTGTTTTTCTTGAGATTTATGGAATGTATAATATTATAGTCTCTCATGTTGTATAGAAAAACCCAACTTTGAGGTAGTTCTATGTCAAAAATAGAGTCTGTCTAGTACCTCACAGGACTGCAGATGTTTGCGCAATAAAATAGTATTTGCTAACTATTTACAACTGAACCCTTGGAATTTATATCATGTATTAGATAAGAAACATGTGAAAAAAAATCCCAGAGATATCTCCCTCTTCAGAAAGCATGTAGTAATTTAAACTTTCTGCCTGTATATGGTCCCATAAAATTTATACAGGGAGAAATTAAATGTATAAAATGATTTATAGGTGGATTAAAAAAGCTTGCAAGTTTGGGATTTCATACATCTTCATGAAAACTGTTATAAATCTCTGTAACCTAAATTGCTTATCCTAGTTCTACAGAAGGAGCATAAACAGAGCAAGCAATTATTTGTAATAAACTTTTTCTTTAATATTGTGGCAATCCCATTTTCTTAACACACTTGTCATAATACATCTTGTGTCCTCATAGAGTAAAAAAACTGCATTCTAGTTGCTCATGCTTTCTGCAGTTGAACAGACTCTGTCGTTAATATGGGTAAGTCAATGTGGCTGTGATGTTGAGATAAATTATTAAAAAGAATGAAATCTCAGCTAAACATTTTGAAGGCATACACATTTTTTTAAAGCCAAACCTTAAAGTTTTTACTACCTATGAGCAAAGTTTTAAAACAATATTTTCTCTTTATAGTCTTAAGAACACTTGTTAAATAAGTTCTAAACTCTATAAAGCATTATATGCAATTTGAGATGAGTTGAAAAATGTCATAAACGTGAACCACTGATGTAAACATTTAACTTGATTCACCAAGAATAATAATCTATTATTTTAATTTTTTAAATTTAAATTTAAACATCATTAAAATTATACCAACTTTAGTGCTGATAGTCCATTCATTATCTTGCAACAAAAGTTAGAAAGAAGAGGGGTAAGCTAAGTATATTCATTTCTTTCAAGGAGTATTTCAGTAATTTTTAAGAAAATTTAAGGACTTGTGCAGGTTATCTCTGCAAAATAATTTACTTGTGCCTGTTAGCAATTCTGCTTACTTAAAAATAAATGTTAGTACTTTACGCAGATCTATGGAAAGATCATTGTACTGACTTCCTGGGAGGAGGAAAATAAGCTGATGAGATTTTGATCTTGGAAAACAGCATGAAAATGGATAGAATGAAGTAGAATTGTATTCTTATTGAGATATTAATTTCATTTCTTTGAAATTAAAAAGAAAGTAAACTAGTCTCATGATTTGTTCTTTTTACCACATCCCTCTCTTTTAAGTATGAGTCAAGGAGCACTTCCCCTGGCATAAAGTTACAAACTCAGGAGACCACCACAATCAAGGGCCAGGTCAGACAGGGAAAGTAGCAAACAGAAGGGTAAAGGAGTTGCTTACAGGAGACAGCTGCTTTTCATGACCTACCCCAGGTAATGCTATTTTGGTCATTGGAGGGCCATTTGTCAATATTCTGGAAAGTCGAAAAGTCCAGGCTTAAGTTGCATCTCATTGTTTTTAAATGTTGTCTCAGTTAAACAATGAGAAAGTGTATTGGCCTAACAAAACAATTTTTTTTTACCTTTATTTTTTAGTTTCTGAGCTAACCGCAACCTATTGAGGGCATAAAAGTGAAATTTTCATGGCATGGTGCATCATCATTACATTCTAATGAAATTGCTTTAGATCGATATCCCTTAGTGTATTTGCACTGACACAGAATCGGCCCTGAATCTGAAAGTTCTCTAACAACAAGCACTTACTGCGGATAGTGCATGTTTCTTGGCACTGTAAATGAGAATAAAGAAAGAGAGGACTCGGTGTCTGCTATTCAAGTCGGGAAGTTTGAAACATAAATGTGAGCCATGAATCAAAAAATTTATGTGCTTTATGTTTATAAATTATACACTAAATGTACCAGTATATGAAATGACTTTGGGATGTCATTTTTCCCTTTGTCTCTTTAAAGGGTTATTCAGTCTTTATTAATATATTATCTTCAGTTAATCAAAACATAAAATAATCTGTAATCACACAATAATATTTACTAAGTACCTTCTTTATATGCAAGTAGCAGTATATCTATAATTAATAAAACAATTAAGTTTCTGTAATTCACAGAATGCTATAGAAGAAAAGAATCTGGAATAAATGATGTGTGTTACTGTCTCAGATTGCTGTGTGATCTTGGGCAAATCTATTAATTTCTGAGTCTTGGTGATCTAAGCTATTAGGTAAAGATCATAATCACTCTTTCCTGAGACAGTAGAGATGAATATTCTTTGTCAAGTGTACAAGAGTATGCGAACATTCATTGTTATCTTTAATCAATCACAAAAGTTATAGAGAAAATAAACCAAAAAATGAAGTAGATATGGCCATAACTTTAAAAAGTTCTGTCTCGGGGATCCCTGGGTGGCGCAGCGGTTTGGCGCCTGCCTTTGGCCCAGGGCGCGATCCTGGAGACCCGGGATCGAATCCCACATCAGCCTCCCGGTGCATGGAGCCTGCTTCTCCCTCCGCCTGTGTCTCTGCCTCTCTCTCTCTCTCTGTGACTATCATAAATAAATATAAAATTAAAAAAAAAAATAAAAAGTTCTGTCTCAGTTGAAGAAGCATCTATAAATATGTATGTCCATTGTTTGATTATTTTAGTGTAATTAGCTTTCTAATCTAGTACATACCATCATTTTGAGCAACTTTCTTTTTAAAAATCTATCCTTAATTCTTAAAATTATTCCCTCAATATTGACTAAAAATACTGTTGTGGGGGCCTCACATTATCTAAGCTATTATCTAAATGTATTTATTGTAAATGACCATTTTTTACATTGGAGAGAAAAGTATTTAACTAAGTTAAATATAAGACATGATCCTCAGGCTTTTCCCTAATAGCTTTGTGTGACAAAGTTAATCAAGTCCTTATTACACTGCTTTTATAGAACCATTTTTATTCATTTGTTCAGTGTATGGGTTCAGATGTATGAAACCTGTTTTTAAAAGTGACAGTATACATACCGCTACAGCTCATTCAGATTCAGGAAGATGTCAACTCAAAACCATAACAATTCATACATCACTGGAGACAGTGTTACTGATTCCATATGGAGCCTAATAGGCCTTCACTCTCAGCCCTGGAATCAACCAACATCCATCTTCTCATGTTTACAACTAAAAAGAAAAAAATTATATTAAATAAAGGTGTTTAGAAGCATTTTTCTTTCACCAGAAAATACAACAGAATAGAAATCGTGCATGACAAGTTTTGGTTCAACAAGAATTAAAATTGATATGTGATAAATCACTGCAGAATGGAACCTTCAATAGAAAGCAGTGAAGGATTAACTATCAGCTCTTGGCTTTGTATATATAATTAGAGGAGGAACCCATCCAAAGAGTGGCTCTGGTAGTTGTCAAAGTCAGTAGCTACATGACACAAGACTATCTGGAGATGATGGATTGTGATTGCATTTTTTACTTTTAATTCAGATATTTTGGCATCAGTCAGAGTGCAACAAGAAATGTTTTGAAAATATATTGAGTTCTTCAGGCTAGAATTTCCTGGGTGAATCAAATCAATATTAGCAAATTGTTCAACCTAGATGCCTCTCTGCTAAGTGAATGAAATTACTAGGTGGAATCATATGGTGAATATTAGCTACTCCCATCTGAAGAAAGTAGCCTAGCCTGATGAAAAGGAATAGCCTCTAAAATCACACACTCCTGTTTTGGATTCTCAAAGCTGACATTTATCAGCGATAATAAATAATCTGATCGTAAATCAAAGGGGGAGAAATATATACCTGAATAGACTAGGATTAAAAAATTATTTTTTTAAAAAAAGTCATTTTAATATACTGGCTATGTGGCATTTATTATTATTATTATTGATAATAATAATTATTATTATTATTCCCAAATAGAGACCATAACTAGAACTAGTTTCAACATCCTCCATCTCCCAACTTACCACAATTACTACAAGAAGCTCAGAGCTTTTCAGGTCACTCTTATTTCTGTGGCTCTGCCTATATATCTTTGAAATTGACTCAAGCTGCCACCAATCAGACCCTGGCAGTAAACAGTCTACTGTGCCGTATGGAACTCATGGCCTGTCATTGGCAAAATTCTTTATATCCTTATTAGTGTAATGAAGGTCCAACTTCATGTTAATGTTTCACTGCTGACAGGTTACAGATCCAACACCCCTGCCTTCCCCTTTTGCAACACATCTGACAAAACAATAGTAAAGTCCAGACGCTCCCATTGGCACTAGCATGGAAGTTCAAACCATGCAAATCTCAGCCCAGGCTCTGGATCTGTCACCTAGTTCCACCCCCTTTCACAGTATATACAAATGCCATCACTTCTCTTTTCACTTAAGCTGTTAAGATTTTTGAGTGCCTATTCTGATCTCTCCAGAAAGTCCCCATTGAACATGAACCTCATGTGTACCATAATTAGTCTTGGCATTCAAACAAATTTTAGGGGTGTGTGTGTGTGTGCGTGTGCGTGCATAGAGGAGTTACTCCCATCTGCCATGGGGGGCATCCACAGAATATTCAGTCTCTTCTTTGTCATTCCTCCATGTTTTTGCTCTAATTGAAACCTGCAACCAAAAACCCTGATCCTACACATCCCTCGCAAGTGATGCCTGTTCTTTAGCTCACATACATCTTCTCAGCAGAGGTTGAGTTTAGTCTCAGACTAAACTTCTTACTTCTCTTCTAGACCATGCTTCTCACTGTCTCTTCTAGACCATTGCTTTTTATCCTCCTCTACCTTCTATAAAAAAAATACTCCAGATCCTATGGACCAATAACTTCACACTAATCCTGCTGCCTTTTCCTAGAACAGGTGCCAATTATTGCCCTAGTCACTCTTATCTGGCAAAGTTATATCAACTTGATGATTTTTTCCTCTACCACTATTTGCATCAACATTTTTGATTATTCTGATAATTTCAGAGATTATTACACCCCTCTCATTCAATAGCATCTACAATCACTCATTTGCTCAGGTTAATAACTTTGACATCCTGATTCCCCTGTACACTCTACATCAGATATCTATATCCAATGCCCAACAAATCTACTCCATATTCCAAAGATAATTTTTCTGGAATATGTCCTCACCTCCTCTACTTTCTTCTAATCCAAACAACCTACAAATGTAGATTTAACTTTGGCTTCTGCAATAGCTTTCTAAGAATTTTATTGTGGTAGTCTGAGTAATAGTGCCAAATTATCCATGTTCTAATTCCTAGAACATGTGAATGTTGCTTTATATGCCAAAAGGGACTTTGCAGATGTTATTGAATTAAGGATCTTGAGATAAGGAGAGTATCTTGAATCACCCAGTTGAAACCTAACTGTAATCACAAGGTCTCTTGTAAGAGGGAAGCAGGAAAGTCAAAGAAGGAAGTAGAAAACAATGGAAGCAACAGTTGGGATTGATGGGAGGAAACAGGTCACAAGCCAAGGAATGCCAGTGATCTCATGACATCAGCGCCATAAAACTGAGTTTGAACTTCTGGTCTCTAGAATTGTGAGGGAATTAATTTTTGTTATTTTTAGATGCCAACTTTTGGCAATTTATACAGTGGAAACAGAAAACTAATACATTTGCCTTCTTATGCTCTCATGACCTTATAATCTGTTGATAATAAGGTGCATAGTATATTTATTTCAAAATGCAAATGAAGTCATTTCACTTCCCCTGCTCAAGATGCTCCAATGACGCCCTATTTCAGAATAAAATCCAAGGTCTACACCATGGCCTATAAAATCTCAATGGTTTGGTGCTTACCACCTCTCCTTTATTATTATTTCATCCTCCTTTATACCTTGTCAGCTGCACTGCACTCTATGGAATTCCCAGGACACATCAAACATATTCCTGCCTTCTTCACTTTCCCTTCATTTCTTCTTCCTTAGAGGACACCTCCCTGATCACTGCATCCAAACTCTCTAACCTTGGGCTGGGTTTCTTTTGTATTTCCTCTTCTATTTTTGGCTTTAGTTGCCTTTATATTACCTATTATTTTCTTCTTTTCTTCTAGAGTGTGAACTCCAGGATGAAATCACATGTGTGATTGATTGATTCATTGATTGATTTTAGTGGTTCTATCTACAGCACCTAGAATATGGTCTACATTATAATAGATAGTACATATTCATTATACAAATTACTTAAGCCCTTATGGTAATGATACTACTGTCTGTATTTTTATTTACCTTATAAGCCCCTGATGGTGTTCTCTGCACTGTTTAAATGCTTTGCAAATTGAAGCACTTGTAATCCTCACATCAACCCAATCAGGTAGGTACTAATATTATGTAAATCCTATAAATGAGGAAACTAAGAGACAGAGAGGTTAAGTAACTTTCCCAAAGTCATGAAGTTCATAAGTGGTCTACCTCAAGAATTCATGTTTAAGCAGTAGACTATGCTCCCTCTATAGCAGTTATACCAAACAAATATACATAATACTAGCAAATCTCTTCTTTCCAAACATAATACATTTTTCTATTTAAATATTTACTTTAGTTATCTTTTAATTTTTATTTTTAAACATCTTTTATTTGAGTAATTATAGATTTGTAGGACTCTATCCCAGGACCTAGGATCATGCCTTGAGCCTAAGGCAGATGCTCAACCCCTGAGCCACCCAGGTGTCCCAAGTCCTGTGTGCTCTTAATCTACTTCCCTCCAATACCGACTTCTTGCATAATTATAATGCAAGAGAGTGATATTGGTACAATATGTACGTAAAGTTCTATGTCATTTGATCACTTGTAGATTCCTATAGCCACCAGAACAGTCAAGACACAAAATCAATCATCACTATACATACACTATACATACATCACTATTGTTCTTTATAGTGTATACATACACTATAGTGTATCACTATAAGCCTCCCTTGTAGTAAGGTTTATAATACTACTCACCTTTGCCATTATTCCTAACACCTGGATACTGCTAATTCATTTTTTATCCTTATAATTTTGCCATTTCAATATAATGTAAATGATATTATGCCTTATGTGACCTTTTGGATTTGTTTTTATTTCCCTGAGCCTAATGCACTTGAGATCCATCCAAGTTTCTGTGTGTATCAGTGGTTCATTCCTCTTTACTGCTCAGTTGTATTCCATATTTCAAATGTAACTTATTACTTTCTCTCAATATGAAATAATGAAAGTCTGAGAGAGCAATACATGATTAAATACATGTTTTAAAGGGCATAAGCAGATTCTGTTAGAAAAATATCTGTTCTTGTAATTCAGTTAAAATTAATAAAATTCTTACAGGAATTATGTAGATAATTAACTTCAAAATATGACAAGTAATATATTTTACAAAATTTAAGATTAATTTCAGATAAGTAAATTAATTTTCATAAATGCATACATATTTAAAAATAATATAATGATCTGTTGTCATCTGTCATGAGACTATACATTTGCAGTTGTTCTTTTCAAATGATCACTGGATGCTGGCTAAAGTGAGTACATAAAAACTGCCCAGATGAGCCTACTTATATTATACAGCAGAAGAGAGAATCATCTTCTACATAAGACAAGTGGTATCACGTCAGACTACATTTTTTTGTAGCTATTGTTTGGAAGCCTAGGCTTTTAGTCAAGACAGGAAGTATCTAAAGTGCTAGGTGCTAGGTGTGGATGCAGATTGGACAGTCAGTGTGTTCAGAATAGTTTGTTGTAGTTTGTTTCTAGATTGATCTTTGTGATTGAGTCATTCCCTATATTCAGAGAAGTCAGGGTGGTCTGGTCAGTCTCTCCAGTCTGTTGCTCTGCTCAGAAATCTTGCAGGCCCTGTTTTACTATGTCTAAAGTGGGTTTGCCTGTTCAGGCCACGAGTTATCAGCTGCATGAAATACTTGTGAACTTGGATGAAAACATGCTTCTCATTCTGGGAGTTGGTTAGAATGGTGGCCATAGCCACACTCCCACTGCCCCACTTCTATTCTTTCAGCTTGTCTCAGAAACTTCTAAGAGTCACCTCCAACCTCAGAGCCTTTTTTTTCCAAAGCTGCCAAAGCTGTGGAATTGAGGAATCCCTACTATCTGAGGCTTAACAGATACAATTACTTAATAAGCCTGGGTCTCAGTTTCTCATTTGTAAAAAGAGGTCATATATCCTACCTACCACATACGAGTTGGGGTGTTGTCAACATTAAATAACCTTAGGCATGAAACATATAATCCTTTGGCATGCTAAACATGTGCAAGACAGTGTTATGTTACTATATTTTATATTTTCTAATTGTAGAATGCTTAAGTATGTGTCCCTAAGATGCGGCTGGGCATATTTTTACATGTTCTTTAAACACTTGCATTTTTATCAGCATAATAAGCACATGAAACTCATACAAAGAATCACCCTGGAGAAACAGAAGGAAAGGCACTCAGCCCAACTCGGAGAAATACATACTTACCTAAGTTTTTGTATATGGAAATTATTGTATTGCTGTTGTTAGCTATGGCATAATATATTAAAGATATGGAAGAGTTTTTCCATGGAATTCTAGATCTTTTTTAGATTCTTACCAGCATTCTACATTAAAGATCATTTTACACTATAAACTTGAACATAATTCTTGACATATAATAGCAAATGGGAAGAGAACAAACAAAATAATCCCATAGCCATCAGCAAAAAGAACAAGAAAGGCCCATGAATATATCTGACACACTCAAAAAGGGAAAATGTTGATGGAAGCCTGATAACAAATGTAAAAATAGAATAAGATCAATGATATGCCAGCTAGAATAATGTTTGGGGGGGTGGTTCTAACTAATGAACTTTGAAAGACTTCAGTGTTGGTGTCCACAGTGCAAGGTGATAGAGTGAGAAAGGGGCTGGACGTAGGAAGTTTCACTGGAAAGCTGCCCTAGGACTTTCTTCTCCTACCTTTCACCATCTCTCCCCAGCCCCCTATAATTCTACTAACAGCTACCAGCATCCTGGTGCTTACTCCTAAGCAAAAATCAGAGACATTAAACTAAAAATATTTAGCTAACCATGGAGAACTAGGGTTCCTACTGTTAGCATAGACACCAAAAAATAAAACTCTCTTTACTCTAGCATTTTGGAAGAAAGTAGTGCAATGGCTAGTTCTCCATCTGCTGAACTCATACTGCTTATCAAACTCTGCCCATGAATATGGCATTTCCTCATCTTCTTAATTAGAGGAGAGATTTAACAAGAGCACAGATCCAGATACCCCACATCAGGGCTGGTGGTAGGAGAATATTAGCATTGATAACATGATTTCTGTTCTTATATATGAATGATATCAATGGATCACCAGCAGAATAAGTGAGAAAAGACCTATATAAACCAACCAAAGAAATAAAACAATTGACCTGGAAAGAAGGAAAGATTTTATTGTAACTAGAATGCAACTTAAAAAAAAAAATCCAAGTTACTATCATCGAAGGAAAGACTGCTACAAAAACCAACGAAGACCCAATACAAAAGGTCAAACAAATCCAGAATCTAGTTCTCGTAAATACTAACAAAATAGATTAAACTCTAAAGGTCTGACCAAAAGAAACAGACATGGCAAAACAAATTTAATACACACAAATATACACACATTTTGAAAATGAAAAAGAGCAGGTCCATCTCATAAAAACCAGCAAATGAAGGGGTGCCTGGGTGGTGAAGTCAGCTAAGCATGTGACTCCTAGTTTCAGCTCAGGTCATGGTCTCAGGATCTTGAGACTGAGTCCTGTACCATTAAAACTCTCTCTCCCACATTCCCCTGCACTCACTCAGGCTCTCTCCCTTCTCTTTCTCAAATACATAAATAAATCTGAAGAAAAAAAAATCTAGCAAATGAGAGGAATGAGGAAATGTAAGGGTGCTAATATTTCCGTCTGACATAGTAGGAAGCCAAGTGATAATACTGAAAGTAAATGAAACACAGAGTAGAGGTTTAATTATATAAGACCTTAGACAAACTGTACAAATGAGGAATAGGAGGGAGCAAACTGAAGGTGAGACATTATAAGTTAAATTATCACCTTATGTAGCGGGAGACTTTGATCTAAAATAGGAAATAGTGTGTGAGGTAACACTATAAAATTATTGCAATAACCACCAAAGATTAAAACAGAATGATGGGGTAGAGGTTGGTGGGAAAAGTAAGATGAGAGAATGGTGTTTATACAAGTCCTTTGGTACCTTTTTTTTTTCACCCTGTGCATTTAAATATTTTTAAAAACTAAGGTGAAAATACTGTCTACCCAAATAAAGTAAAAATAAGTCAGTTAAACTGGTTAGATTTAACATGATTTGACAACATGACTACTAATTTGACATTTATCTGACAGAGTTTGCCATTAAAGAGGCAAAATAATCTCATTCATAGACTATGTAGCCATAGCTCAAAGCTATGTCTTTATTATACATTGTGTAGTCTAATGAATATTTCCTGGTTTTTAGATAATACTTTTTCTTACATTCCATTTAAAATATTTTATTAAAAAAGAAATACTTTTTTGTTATAGAGACTAAAACAAAGAAAACAACAATAAAAGTGACTTTTAATCCAGTGGCTGGTCCTTTTAAATGACTATTTTACTTTAATATAATTACTTTCCTGAGAAAGAATTCTCAAGAGGGAATTTGACATTTTATAATACTCTGTGCATAAGCTCACATGTTATTGTTATTTAAAATAAAATTTGTAACTAGATACGTAAGTTATTTCATCTCCAAGTTTTCAGTTACTAAAAAATTTAAAGTCTTTTAGCTATGCATTTTCAGGAAAGAGATATTAACTACAGTGAGAGTCACATAGGAGACCTAGGGAGAAAAGAAAGGAAATATATATATTTAAATAAATGCAAGTTATTTCCACTTCAGACATAATGACTTTATTTGTTTATTTTAAAGTATAATTTCCTTTTTACTTTGAATATACAAAATAAAGACTGAAAATATTGAAATTTAGCTTAATTATTTGGAATTCTTCTTTTGGTCCACATACCAGCTTAAGATGCCTAACAATTAACAGCTATGTCACTGGAAATGAAAACAAAACAGTCATCATTATCATGATATAATTTTGCCAATAATTAATGTTGATTAAGTTATTATTTACATATATCTCTTTATTTGTCATCATAATCCTGCCTTTATGACAATTTGCTATTTTTTGACCAAATCACTTGATCATTTGGATTTTTATAATCCATAAAATTCTACAAATTACCAATTATAAGACAAGCACACAGCAGAATGCTAAAAATACAAATGTACATAAATATGTTTTTTTACATTATATATTTTACAAAATCAATACACAAATATCTGCTCTGTCTCTTTATACTAATAGTAAACTATCAGAAAGAGAAATTTAGAAAGCAATCTTACTTACAATTGAATAAAAAGAATAAAACACCTAGGAATAAATTTAACCAAAGAGATGAAAGGCTTATACTCTGAAAACTCTAAGACATTGGTGAAAGAAATTGAAGAGTACACAAATAAATGAAAAGCTATTTCATGCTCATGGAATTAATATTGTTAAAATGTCCATATAACATGAAGCAATAAACAGATTCAAAGCTATTTCTATCAAAATTCCAATGGTATTTTTCACAGAAATAGAACAAGTAATCTTAAAATTTTTATAGAACTACAAAAGATGCCAAAAACTTAAAGCAATCTTGTGAAAGAACAAAGTTACTCCATGATTTCACATAGGTCGATGGAATAGAATAGAGAACCCAGAAATAAACCTATACATATATGGTCAATTAATTTATGACAAAGGGAAAAGGACAGTCTCTTCAGTAAATAGTATTGGAGAAATTGGACAGCCATATGCAAAAGAATGAAAGTAGACCATGTATGGTATATAGTGTACCATACACAAAAATTAACTAACAATGGATTAAAGATTTGAATGTAAGCACTAAAACCATAAAACTTCTAAAAGAAAAAAAGGCACTATGCTCCATGACATAGGCCTTGGTGATCATTTTTTTTTTTTTAATATGCTACCAAGAGTAGAAGTAGCAAAGCAAAAATAAATCAGTGGGACTACATCAAACAAAAAACTTCTGCACAGAAAGGAAATCATCAACAAAATAAAAAGGAAACCTCCTGAATGGGAGAAAATAATTGTGAATCACATATCTGTTAAGGATCTAATATCCAAAATATATAAAGAGTTCATATAACTTAATCCCAAACACCCAATCTGACTGAAAAATAGGTTAAAGATTTAAAAAGACACTTTTCCAAAGAATACATACAGATGGCCAACATGTACATGAAAAGATGTTCAACATCATGAATCATTGGGTTAATGCAAATCAAGACCACCAAGAGGTGCCACAGGACATCTATTAGAGTGGATATTATTAAAAAAAAAAAAAAAAAAAAAAAGAACTGACAAGTGTTAGCAAGGATGGGACAAGAGAGAACCTTTCTGCATGTAAATTGGTGCAACTATTATGGAAAAGAGAATGGAGGTTCCTTAAAAAATTAAAAATAAAACTACCATATGACTTAGCAATTCCACTTCTAGGTATTTATCCAAAGGAAATAAAACCCTCACTCAAAAAGATATATGCACTCCCCTGTTCATTGCAACATTACTTATAATAGCCAAGTTATAGAAACAACCTAAGTGTCCATCAATGGATGAATGAATAAATCATAATGGAATATTATTCATTCATGAAAAAGAACTCAGTATTGCCATTTGTGACAACACAGCTGGACCTCGACGACATCAAAGGATTATGCTAGGTGGAACAAGTCAGCCATATGATTTCTTTTATATATGGAACCTAAAAAAACCCCAAAACTCAAAACCCAAAAACAAGCTCATCAATATAGAGAACAGATTGGTGTTTGTAAGCAGTGAGAAGTGAAAGGTGGTAGAAATAAGTAAACTGTGTTGCTTTATTTTGTTTTATGTAAATTCAGTAATTTTTTTAAATGCAATTTTTTCAAGAAAAGGGAATGAGGAAAAAAAAGGAATTTGGCTGTTTTTTTTGTTTTTGTTTTTGTTTTTTATTTTAGTTTGGTTTGGATTTTTGTTATAGGGAAAGAAAAAAAGTAAAAGAGTGTACAGTTGAGGATAAAATGGAGACTGAGTTTGATTTGGATGAATATCATTGCACCATAATGAGAAATCGAACACTGCAAATGAGATATATGACACTGCATTTCAAACAACCATTTCCTCCCAGCTATTATGGCTAAGTGTATAGTCTACACTTACCTTTTCTCTGAATGGCAAGACAACAGATGAGGAATAGAGAGAAGAAAGCAGAAATTAACTGGGAGTGAAAAATAAAGAGATCACCTGAGAGACCTATTATCAGAGTCACATACTATTTGGCTGGATTACTTGATTTACTTTAAAAAAATAGCCTTTAAAAACTGTCCTTTTATGTGTTCTATATATTCTCTTTGGTGTTTCATGTTGGTCAATGTTCTGCAGGGAACATATTCCACTTTAGATAATATTTTTTTAAGATTTTTTAAAATTTTTTATTTTTAAGTAATCCCTACATACGGTGTGGGACTTGAATTCACAATTACAAGATCAAGAGTCCCATGCTATACCAGCTGAACCAGCCAGTTGCCCCTCCACTTTAGATAATTTTATTTATTTTTATTTTTTTAGATAATTTTAATAAAAGTATCTATTACAGCATGTCAGATGGCTTTATAGACTTATTAAAATGATTGAATAAAAATCTGTAGGATGAGATTCCAGAATCTATTCTCAGATCTACACTACAGAACCAGGCTTCCAAAGGAGTTGCTTTCACCTGCTGTGATTGGGAAGCTGCTTATCAAATCAGGGGACATCTCTCGTTGCACACATCAATAAAGGACTGCCTTAGTACGAGCTGCTAAATTGGCTACAGTAACTGGTTCCAGATCAGAATCACTGTGCTCCACTCAGGAAACCTCATGTGCAAAAATCAGGATGTTGCCATTATAGCTTCAGGGTCCCACACTGTGCCACATTTTCTACTATCAAGGAGCCATTTCTGCTAAATCAACAAGCTTCAGAGACAGAATTTGTTCCAGACCTATGCCATATTTGCTATAATCCACATTGATAAAACACATGCTCAATACCCCACTTATCTCCATTCCAATGTCAAATCTCAGGTGATTGCATCTGATGTGGAATCTGAACCAAACTTGGATCACCAGCCCGAAAAAAGTTGGAGAAGTGTTTGTTTTTAGCTTTTTGCTCCCCATTGGAATGGGAAGCCACACTAGAAGAAAATTAGAAGAGGTATTCTGAGCCCAAACCACACAGTTACAGTGGACTTTCTTCTTACTTCTGCACATTCATGTTTGAAAATTTCAAACTTGGGATGCCTGGATGGCTCAGTGGTTGAGCTCTGCTTTTGGCTCAGGGCATGATCCCAGAGTTCAGGGATCGAGTCCCACATTGGGCTCACCGCAGGGAGCCTGCTTCTCCCTCTGCCTATGTCTCTGCCTCTCTCTGTGTCTCTCATGAATAAATAAAACCTTAAAAAAAAAGAAAATTTCAAACTTTTGTTTGTTATACAGAGAGTTATATGATTGGTGCATCATTGAGCACAGTCCCCAAATCTAGAACATCTCTACTGTAACTAAGTGCTTAAAAAATAAATAATAAGACAAGCACACTGCTGAATGATGAAGGCATACATAAACATCATATTTTTTCTCAATTAAAAAAGCATAAATAAGAATTAATGTAGAAGAAGCACGTAATTTAAATTTATATAGAATCCTAGAAGAGAGGATTTCCTGAAATCTGGTGCCCGAGGAAAGCTTCATACAAGACAGTGGGCTCCAGGATAAAAAGTAGGATTAGAAGGGCATGCTAGCAAGAGAGAAGCATCAGTGAAACAAGGAGAAGGTAGATGTCACTTCTTCATATTTGAACTGAAAAATTTTCAGGCCTGTGCCTCTCAGATTTTTATGGAAACGTGAGTCACGTGAGCATCTGGTTAATGTGCAGATTTGAATCAGTCAGTCTGGAGTGTGATCTGAGATTTTGCATATGGAATGAATTCCCATGAAAGGCTGATGCTGTTGGTCCAAGAACCACAACTGGTTTAGGCAAGGCTGATTCCATCGAGCTTCAAAGTAAATGTTTTGAGCCATGTGCACATTTACTGAAGCAATGGTACTATGTAGGAAAATGATTCAGCGGAAGCCTGTTTCTCCTGGGTTCTCCAACTTCCTAGTTGTTTGTATTAAAGTTCTCTAACATTCAGGGAGCTGGTTCCACTTAAGTCCTAAATTCTCTGTATTACACTGATGCTTTCCTTTGCCATACCCCTCACTTTTCAGAACGTGATTCAGTCTACAGCCTTGTTTACTTTATAAACATTATTTTCCCTCTACTTACTAGAATACGCATTCTCCTCAGCTTCCAATGTTGCTTCTATTTTCACTGAGCGGGACACTTTGCCTTGATGATTAAAAAGGTTTTGCCCCAGATATATATATTTAACAAATGTATATGTTGCCCATAATCCAGAACTGAAAATACATGATCCAATGTAAGTGACAGATAGTCACTTAGTTTCATGTTCAACATCGTTGAGGGTGGATATCTGTCAATATGAGGATCTACCCATTGACTTTACCAGTTATGTCTTTGTGCATAAGAAAATGATTAGGGGGCAGCCCTGGTGGCCCAGCTGTTTAGCGCCGACTTCAGCCCAGGGCATGATCCTGGAGACCCTGGATGGAGTCCCACGTCAGGCTCCTTGCATGAAGGCTGCTTCTCCTTCTGCCTGTGTCTCTGTGCCTCTCTCTCTCTCTCTCTCTCTCTGTGTCTCTCATGAATGGATAAATAAAATCTTTGAAAAAAAAAGCAAAAAGATTTTTAAAATGATTAGTAAATGCTATTATCTAAATATTAGTAAATATTTTTAAAATATTTAAAATGCAGATTTAGTTGGCTTATCTTCAAATATTTATATTTAGTACCTCTGGTGTTGGACTGAAGAAATCATATTTTTAATGAACACCTGGGTCAGCATGACTTCATATAAACCCCTACCAAGGAGTTACCTCTCCCTTTTGATATCAGGACATCTGCACAGGTGATGAGCATAAATGGAAACATCTGACAAACCCTCTACCAGTGGTGATTCTTGAAAATGAGATGTTATCAATGTGAATCAATTGGAAGAACTATAACTGAGATTTATTTCAATGATTTGACCATAAACTGGATGAGTTATTTTGTTATTAACAAATAAAGAAAGAAATTGCCCTTCAAATTGGGTTCATTTTGGACTGTAAGGTAGAATGGCATTCAACTAAATGCCTGATCTTTAGATGAAAGATAATTTTTCCCCAAAAGAGATTGGAAAAAAGTTATGTTAATTTCACATGTTCAGCAAGGGATAATGCTAATATGTCAAAATGTCTTTGGAATAGGAAAGTAACTAATATGTGCACTAGAAATATTGCAAATAAGAGATGATTGCTACTGGGAATTTGCAGGAAACTGAATCTTGAATAGTTCTTCCCATGCTAAAGCTGCTCTCTTAAAAAAAAAAAAAAATAAGAACAGAGGACAGGGCTTCCATGAGGTATTATACTAAATTAAACTAATTAATCATTAATTTTAGACACACAGATCTAAGATAAATGTCTTATTAGAGTAGTATCAGACATGGCAACTTCACATGACTGTGTATCAATCACCAATTGCTCTGTAAATGGTCATTACCCAACTTAATGACCATTTACTCAATTTAAAATTATAATTAAGAATTTTCAAATATAGTTAATCTACAAATACATTTTATACACTATTATATCCAGTGATAAATTTCACGTTTAAAAAATATTAACCATTCATGTATGAGAAATAAATTAATGTCTTTATTCTGAGTACAGTGAAGAACTACATAAATAACTAATATGAGGTTTACATAAAAAATAGCATTTTTCTCCTTCTAAGTCCATTTTAGGGCTTTTATTGTGTTGATTCTACAGATCAATAGTGTACAAATTCCAAAGTGATAATGAAACATATTTCATAATCCAGTTAACTAAAAGATGAGAAATCTAATGATGGGTTTGTTCATTTATTTATTTGCAGAATTTTAGAAAAAGAATATTTTAAAATAATTTAAAAATTGCTACTATGGTGAATATGACATAAAGGAGATACATATGACATTTAGCCACTTGTTTTGACATTGAAAATGCTTAATAACTACAAAAATCAATCCCCTTTTTGAATTTAAACACTCTCAGAATAGTTCATTTATTTATACTGTAAACTTGAGAAAATTACTGTCATTGTGAGGTAATGGGACTTTCCAGAGAGGTGATCACCAATGAAAGAATGGCTTGGTGGGTTTCAAGAATAATAAGTCAGAAAAGCAGGATAGCAAAACAACTGGAAAGAAGAAGAATAATACTAGTAGCTGAATGCATTGTCATAACTATGTCTAGCATAACTATGTAGAATGATCCATTCTCCAAATATAATTCTTCATCGATTTCCCAACAACCCTATTACTATCTCATTTCGCAGATAGAAAAACTGGAGGCTAAAAACATTACATAACCTTTCCAATTTAACTGTTAATCTGTGAGAGGACCAGGTGTCAATTCCAGATTTATCTGATATGAAAGTGCATGTTCTTAATTACTATGAGGAATTAGAAGAAGTTTGTGCATTTCAATTACTCTTGATTATCCCTTAAATCTCTAATAAAAACACGACAAATTGGGATCAAAATAGCATTCTTCAATACTTAACAGCCAGGCAGTTTTTCCTTGGTATGGGATTAAACCATTATTTCTTTTGTGATGGGTTTCTTATTGGTCATTACCTTAGATAGATTAGATGATAGATAAATGATAGATAAATAAATAGATATTTAAATAGTAGAATCTGTATAGCAAGATGTTCACATTCTGGAAGGCAAATAAATGCAAACTGAGGCAAACTACAGGAATCACAAATGTACATCTTCCGTTTCATGCTCACTCTGGGACTAAATGTTCATTAGGTGCTTTATTAGAAGAACTCATAATCACTAAGTAGTTTCTCTCTCTTCCCTATACTCCCCAAATTCATTTGTTCCTTTGGCACAAATTTTTTGCACATATGAAGCATTTCTACTGAATGCTTTATTGGAAGCACAATATAAAGCACTAACAATAAAAGCATGGGAGAATTTCCCGCTGAGGCAAAAATCAAATTTGCCCAGTATTCGTGAAAAGTTCAACAATGTACTAATCACCTTCTATATTCTAAGTGTCCTAGGTATTGGTGATGTAGTCAGATGGTCACTATTTTAAGAGAAACTTAGTTCAATTGTTAGCCAGGTGGAAAAATAACTTCATGCAGGGTTCTAGGCATAAAAAAAAAAAATGATCTCCTAATCCAGATGAGGGAAATGTATAATCTCCTTGCACTGAGTCTCCATATGAAAAGTTGCATTTCAGGAGACAAAAGGCGAGATGCATGCACTTTCTGTTAGGACAAGGATGGTCCTGAAATTCAGGTACTTCAAGGTTATACTGACTGCCCCTTAGAATGGGATATAGGTTGAAGCTGTGGATAGTGAGGATATGTGAGAGATAGTGATTCTGATTAAATAAATGATTAAAAATGTTGCTAAGATGAAGTATATAATATATTTTAAAGTGCTACACTTACCTTCTAGGGCTTCTGGATTGGTGAACACACTGAAACACTGAGAGAGTGATGTACACAGAACATGGAGACTTACAGCTCTCGTTCCCCCCATATTTGCCCTATACATCCCTGCCCTTTGACTATTCTTAAATTGTGTCCCTTATAATAGACCAGTAAAGGTAAATTAAAAAACAAAACAAAACAAAAAACAAAAAACAAAACTTTCTGTGTTACAATTGTGTGAAAGTACTGTTTATTGAATGTATTTGATCAGAAAATATCGGTATCAGTACAGACTCAGTCTGCATGCACAAGCAGCAATAACTGTTTATTGACATTTTTTTCCCTACATTTATTTGACCACATGTGTCATTGCCTGACTTGCAGCAGAGTATCATGATGCTTGGGAATGATTTAGAGTTTTATCCATTTCAGAAGAGATCATCTTTCCAAACACCACAAAGAATGCCATTATCTTAATAAAATTCCCATTAGAAGGTTCAGGTTCATTGGGATGATAAAGTGGCAACAAGATTAGCATTTCAAGGAGAAGCATTACATTTTCATGACAACCATGCTCTCCCATGTGTTTCAAAAGAATGGAAGGTGGTCCCCAAACAAGGGACTGTTAGACAGGAGCCAGGCTTTCAATTTGACTGATTGGATATGCTAATTTTCTGCCTATTTTTGGATGGGATATTTTAAAGTAAAGTTCTACGACTATAAAGTTCTACGACTATAAGTTCTCTTATAGTCGTAGAATTTAAGAGTAAACTTCCTTTTATATATGGCATTGGTCTCCTACACGAGAACTTTCTGTTTTATCATGTGGGTGGTAAACACTCTCTCCTAGGACATTAGCTATTGTACAGAGGCAATTCACTGCTGAATAACTTAGTCTCAAAGAGTGTAGTTCTAGCCCTGACAAGTAGGGTAAAAAAGAAAAATAAAAAATAGTGGTAGAAAGCCTTCTATTTATTAAGGTATCAACAGGAGGAAAGTCTTGGCAAAGAAAAGCAAAATTTCCAAAAAATATGCTACAAGCACAAAAGGCTAGTTAAGCTAAACCATAAAATTGCCTCTGGGGGTCCTTACCAGGAAAACAAATGGAAAAACAGATTGCTTTTTAGCAGAAAGTACATAATTTATTGAATTACTTAGCTGTCTTTGTTCTTTGAATTACTTAGCTGTCTTTGTTCTATTTGAATAATATCAAACTAGGCAATTGTTTATTTATTTATTTATTTATTTATTTATTTATTTATTTATTATGTTTAATGGTGAAGTTTTAGCCATGTTTCGGCCTCCTTTCTTGTTTCTTTGCTTCCTCTACTCCCTCTAACCAAATTTTCCTTGTAGCTGAAATGGCAGTACTTTTCTGCCAAAAATTTAGCCAGTGGGCACCACTGCAGACTTAAGAAGCCTTCTAATTCCAAGGCTAATTAAGAATGCAGTCAGTGATCAGTTTCATTCCTCCCAGAAGTGCCAACTTCCATCTCCTCTGAGGACAAAATTGTACAGATAGAATAATCTCATCTCCCAATGCCTTTACAGATTCATGAGGCAGCCCTTCCTTATCTAGAGCAGTGCTAGCAAATAGAAATACAATGCCAGCCACATAGGAAATTGAAAATTTTCTACTTGTCACAGACAAAGCAAGAAGGCATAGGTGACATTAAAATTAATATATATTTTGTTTAACCCACTATATCCAAAATATCATTTCGACAGGCAATCATTATATAAAAATTACTAATGAGATGCTTTCCAGTCTTTTTTTCTTCTTTTAACTAACTCTTGCAACACATCCCAATTCAGACTAGTCACATTTCAAGTACTAGACAGCTTCATGTGGCTAAAGGCTACTATACTACATAACAGGTTCAGAGGACTGAGTATTTTCGAAGAGTGTTGACATGAATTTAACAAATGCATAAAATCCCATGTCTTGAGATTGTGTTCCACAAAAGCATAGAATGTAAAATAAAACAGCATATATGTCAGATATATTATATTTGCACACCTGTATTTATAGAGATACATACTCTCTCCAAAAGGTGATGGTATAACTTACTTCAATAAGAGAAACAAAACAAGAGAGTAAATCAAACAAAAAACTAAATCCAAAATGTCCTTCATTTAAAAAATATTCCTTATAAAGCAACAAGTGGTACAGTGTATGATATTATGAAGATTCGACTTTCTCTCAGAATATGTTAATTACCGATGAATTGTAAATGACGTATTTTTAAGTTAATGATTACAAGGCTGTGTGTACTACTATTAAAAAAAAAAAAAAGTCCTCCCTAACCTTAAATCTTTATTCTCAACCTCTCTGGACTCTAACTCTTTTGCCACCACCACCTGTGTTATTTCTGTTTTTTTTGCAAGCAGCAGTGTGGGCCCAGAAGATAAGGAAGACAAATTTGTAATTAAATCTTCTGTGAAATGGATAGCTACATCTGTGACAGAGAGAGACAGAGAGAGGAAAAGAAAAAATGTGCAGAGTTGTTCATGGTAGTCAAAATAGATATTTTGTTTGCATTGGAATTCTCTGGTAATTGCTTTTTAAATGCTTGTAATTGTTTTAAAGGGGCTCAGCCACTCACTCAGAGAGAGTCTTTAATAAGTGCACAGTATGCAAGAAGCCTCAGAGAACCCTCCCAGAACTAGCTTTAAGACATGCTTTTATAACATAAATTCGAAGGCCGTTCCTGTAAGACTCTGAAACAACTAATCTGTCACTCCCACTGACCAGTCAAGTCAGCGAGGGGGAAAAGTCAGTTAAATTGATTGTTTGACTGAATGGAGTGAACATTCATGGGCGTAATTATGGCTTCAGCTGGAATGTGACTGACAGTATTCACAGGACAGATGTGATAAGTAAAGTGGAAAAAAGAATCAATTAGATGGATGATTAGGATGCATAAATGCTTTTATCTCAACTATTTGGATAACTGGGTTAGCGCTCTTAGTTTTGTATATGAAGACCCAGCCTCCTGTTAAGGGTGGGGGAGAAGGTAGTCAGGGAGCCATGACCTTGAGTGGAATGGGAACCAAAAGTCAATAAAAAGAGCAGAAATGAAAATGCATCAGCACAGAGAGTAAACAGCAAAGCAGAATAGACCAGAAGAGCTTAAATTGAAGGAAAGGTCGATAGGACTGAGGTGATTGGTAGAAAAATAACAAACCTGTTCTTGCAAATTTTCTCGGCCTGATTTCTCTTGCTCTTGCTGTTTCCTTTTTAATCTCGACTGTCCAGAAGGATGTACAAGGCACACAATTCAGTTAGAACCTTCAAACCAACAATTTATACTAGCATGACTAATGTTTATCAAGGTTTTAGTTTTATTTCGATAAGCTCTGTCTGTTAAGGACAATTTCAGAGAGTTATTCAATAAATGTTAATAGATAGATATTCTTCTACTTATCTACTGTTCTCCTCAGTGTCAAGTCATTTCAGGGGGCGGGGAGGAGTCAGTTAAATTGATGTTCAGTGAACATTCATGGGTGGCGTAATTATGGTAATTATTTATTGTATAATCAAACAGCCACTTCAGAGACACTTTATTTAAAAGAAAAGAGGAGAAGTCCTCTCTAAATCAACTGATTCTCAGTTTGAATCGCTTTTTCAAAATATGACTTTGGGGAACCATGTGCCTAATGCCACCCCTCAAACCCTAACTTCCCTCTTATAAATTCTATTCTTCAGTTAATATATGGTTAAATATAATCAAACTTAGTTTGTTGTTAATTTTATCACCTTAATAAGTGAATTTAGGTTGCAAAACTCATTCTACCACTAACTAGTTGTGTGACCTTGGGTAGATTTTTTTTTTCAATCTTTGTATACCTCAATTGCTTTATTTGTAAAATGGAAGAAATATCCACCAATATAAAGTTGGTATGAGGATCAAGTGATATTCAATAAAGAACAGTTATAATTGTGTGGCTATTTACTACTTTTCAATACTAACATGAAATGTATTACTCTCTCCAGTTCTATGATTGTGTATTATGTGTCCCATCTTTCCTACACGTAAGCCTGCATAGGGCAGAGACTACCTCTTGATGGTCTGTGCTCTGTGCATTGTTCCTAGTATAATTCCGTTACATAAATGTCCCCTTTGCCTAGAATTGCTTTCCTCTGCTTTGCTTGTTAAAAATTCCTTTTCTCATTCAAAAAATCACCTTAACTCTATTTCTAGTCTTTTGGTTCCCTCAGCAACCAAGGCACTCTCCACAGCATGCCTCTACTTCACCTTGTCTATGCCCCTTTTGAATCCATCAGCCCACATGTTTTATCCCACAGAGCATAAACTGAGTCTTTTAAAGTTGTTTTAAAATATTAGAGTGTAGTTAATAGCTAACAGTTACATAGTACTTCTAAGTACCAGGTATTGTTCTAACTTCTTAATATATATTCAATTATTTACTAATATAATCCTGTGCTGGCAGTTTTATTACACTCCCCATTTTAAAGGTGATAAAACTGAGAATCGGAAAGTTTAAGTAACCTGTCCACAACCATGCTGTGAGTGATGGAGCTCCTTTCTGTAGTTTGGATCAGGGGTCCTTGTTTCTCATATTCTCAATCTAATGTGTTTCTATTTTTTAATGTGTTTTTATAATAGATAATGGTTGAGGCAGTTAGTTAAAACAAGGAGTTATGTACAACCAGCTGAAGAAAACTCTGCCCCGATATAATGAGAAAATCCAGTAAGATATGCTCCATATGTGGTTGCAGTAAGCTTTAAAATATTCTCAATATGTGGTTGAAGCGGGAGTTAAAGACTCAACATTTGTCATTGTGCCTTGACAAACTTGTTCTGGCCTATCTAGGAGGCCATCATTATTTCTCTGCTGCTTACCAAAATTGGATCAGACAAATGGAGTAGCTCAAGAATGTCAAGTTAAGGGGAGCCAGAAGCCAACAGTGATACATCGGAGGAAGTCTGACTTCTTTCATAATATTGGTCTGAATCTCCAGTGATTTCTGATGTAAAAATGTGTGCACACATGCATATGTTTTATGATGCAAAAGTTCTTCTGTTCTGCCTGAATACATAAAAGAAGAATAATTTTGTCAGGGTCTATTAATCAATTAATGTGTTTTGTGGCCCTAAAGAAGTTTACAGTATACCTAGGGAGAGAAGACTAAACCATATGAATCAATGGGAAAACAAACTAAACCTACAGCTCACTTATAGAGTCTGATTACAAACACAAAAGATCAGAGAAGAGAAGAGTCCTCACAGAGGAACGAGTCTTAAACTGTTCTGTAAGGATATGTCATGTTGGGTCAGGGGGAGAGGAGGGGAAGAAGGAAATAAGTGGCAAGGTTGCTTGACAGGTTTCAGAAAGGAAGCAAAAGCACTCAGAAGGCAGAAATCTGTATTTGAGGGCTACAGGTATTTGAGTCTGTGTTTGACAGTTAGTCAGTAGCCAGACTGTTTTCAGGACATATTTCACAAATGTTTCTCAGAGAGAGTTGCAAAAAGGTTGTCTATCACCGTTGACACTAATTATAATAACAATTCTTCTTAAGGCTGGTATTTTGAACCTAGTCACTACATACACATTTTACTTCCATCATTTTGAAACGCTACCACATTTTCTTTCTCTTAAACTAAGATTTTTCTTTTTTTTTAAGTAGATAGTAAATGAGCACAGATGGTGCAGGCAGGTTCCTTGGTGCTTGTTAGCTCTATGGCGATCCCTCAGCCTTCTCACAATCCTAGCAGAGAAGGAAGAGGAGGAAGCAGTTGATCAATAGTGACATAGCTTTACAGAGAGCTAAATAAGGAAAAAATGGACTCAAATTGTACTAAGATATTTGTGTAGACACGCAAAAGAATTTCTTCATGGCCTATGAGAATTAGTCACTAAAATAGGTTATCAGTACAGCTAGCAGAATCTCTATTCTGGAAAAATCGGCCCACATTGAAGAGACCACATGCTCTAAAGAGCTGGTTCCTGACTCACCTGCCTCAGATGGTAGACGTCTTAGAAGCCAAGCCTCTGTGATATGACTAGATTTGGCACTTTGGCCAGAGAATGTGTCCCTTTGTACCTATCATAGGTTCTCACATATTCTGATTTTTGAGTGGCAAGAGAGGTCGCTGATTGTTTCTTTTGAAACAAAGCTAATCCTCATATAAATATATCAGTAGATATAAATATAATGATGCCTTTTAATGTACAGATAAAAATTCATAACATAATAAACATAAAGTCACTTAAATCATGTGTCATAAAGCATAATTTCTAAGACTTTGGTCTTTGCTTTATGCTTGACTTGATTGGATAAGTATTTAACACCTACGAAGCTCTCAGGCTGAGAAAAGGCTGGTTGATTAATAAAATACGACACAGATCCGGCTTTAAGGAATATTTTAGATAGATCCACATGATGCTGAAAGATGTGAAGATCAAAGTGTTTAAATGTAAATAATTTTCAATGGATTCAACCTAATACAACCTAACAAAAGGGAAATAAGATAAACACACCCAGAACAGTTAAATCGTGAGAGAAGAGTTTGAGAGAGCACAAGAGTAAGCGTTGTGTTTAGTATTGGAGACAAGACTTCTTAGAAGTTCAGAGAAGAAAATTATCAACGTGGCCTGTAGCAGTCTGGGTAAGAAATGCTCATTGATTTGGTTCAATGTTTGGCTCAATTTTGGCTCAGACTGTTTTGGCAGTTCTGTTGAACTGATTTGTTCTGTTGGACAAATCTCTTTCCTTTTTGGAGCCTGTCTCTTCCCACTCAAGGTTTATCTAGATTCCAAAGTGAGTAATAACATGACACTTGATTCAGTGAATCCTTCAATAAAATATTTTCATGGCAGACACTTGTGCTAAATACCTGGGGGAATATATGCAAAGCAGGTCTGCTCTCTGCCCTTGAAGAGCTTACAATTCTGTCCATTAAGTAAGACTGACTACATGGAAAAAAGTAAAGCGGCATATAAATACTATTGAGCAGTGTGATTCAGAGAGTGACACTAGAGTTTACTGAGGAGAGAAATCACTGGGGACTAATGTGCTCAGGGAAGGCTTCGCCGAAGTCTGACCTATCTGAGTCTTGAAGAATGTACATACTGATAATTGATAAAGTATGGGCAGCGTGCACTTGATAACTGCATGACCACAGATGTGATGGTAAAACTTTTCTTGAAATCGGCTGCACATTTTCAAACTCTAGTTCTGAAAAAGGTTGGTGTAGTTATGCCATTTTTCCTATGCAAATTCCCATTCAATATTCATTTATCCAGCAGTGCTGCAATAAAATTCAGTCTAAGTTCGGTCACACTTTTTAGTGAACTTAATTTTTTACAGTACTGTGTGACCATAAAAGTTCAGGTTCCAGAGAATTAGCCTTTGATGGTATTTTAAAAAGCAATTGTATAGGATTTTGAATAAAGGTTTGTAGTCAGTAATGAAGGAGAAGAAGTACAGTAGAGACTATCAAAAACCGGTTATGAAGTTGCAAAGGAAAATTTGAAACTGATTAGATCAAGGGTCATGCATCTACTGGTATATATTCAGGGCTCAAGGTTGATACTAAGGAGCGGGATAAATTGTCAGCAACTATTATTTCAAAAGGATTGCATAATGACCTATGTCGCACCAAGGTTAGTCAGGACTCCACTGAGATTTGACTATCCTATTGCATGATGAAACAATCCCCGTTTTTTTTTTTTTTTTAAGCTATCAAATCAAAAAGAAATTCAAAAATCAGAAAGTTGGTAAGTGAGAGGTGAGACCACGTCCTCTAGTGAGGCAAGTCAGAAATCCCATTCGATGCAGGTCATGTTGCCCAAGTGAAGACCGTGGCCCAGACAGTGAAAGGGACCCCATCAGAGACGCAGTCTGTGTCGTGAAGCATACTTCCCTTCATTATTTGGTTATTCAAACCCATTCCAGTTAATTTTCAATAAATCAAAATTAGAATTCTTCAAAATACACTGTATATGTAGAGATGTGGAATCCCTGTACCTTTGGGGATGTAAGCAATAAATACATATCCCAGATTGCAGTAATTTGACAAAGTTCTCAATCCTTCCATCTGCAAACAAAAAGAATATTTTCTAAGAATGCTTCTTTAATTGTTACCAGCCACAAACCTATTTATTGGATGCTGATAATATTAGGATAATTATTTTTTATTAATAGTCATGTTTGTAATGTGTATCCCTACCACTCCAGTGCATTGATCAATTCTCCACATAGACCTGCGATCAGAGGATATATTACACTCGGGCCTTCTCTTCTCAGAATATAGGCTGAATTCCTGATTCTTGAATGCATTCATTCACTGATTCGATTTACCTTCTTTGATGGTTCACCCTATACTCGGCACACTGCCATTTTTAAAAATGTTGGGTCACTCGAGTCAGAACCTTTACAGCACTATTTCAACGAAGTGATTTCGCAGAATAAATTTGTTTGCTGCTATCTACCGGAGAGTGTTTGCCAGTCATATCAGTGCTTATCAAGTCAGTGCCTAAACTTTCCTATCAGTGCACCAACATCTGATGGCAGGTAATGACGTGATGACCTTTTCCGGCTAAGATTTCCTGAGGCTCCTTGCTGAAATAAACTGTAGCCTTGAATACACCTTTCCTTTAGGCAAAAGGAAACATAGAAATAGATTTAAGTCTTTGGAGGCACGAAAGAGAAATAACTTGAAAATAGAGGTCAAAGAACTGATGAAATATCATGAGAAATACCTGACAGGATAGCCAAAGATGAAGGCGACTTGTGATTCTTTAAGCCCTGACCCTCAGTTGGGTAGATCCTTGAGGTTTGGGGTATCTCTAACATAGCAATTAAAAAGTTGAGGCACTCTTTTCCAAACAATGTCTCTCACGAGATTTTATTGCAAAAATGAAATTTAGAATTGCACACTGTTACTATACTGAGCAATTGCTCAAATTCTCTGCACACACTAAAAGGGAAGATGTAGTGTTAATTATGGGCTCTGTGCATTCTACAGAGATTTACGACTAAATGGTAGTGCTCAAAATTTAGAAGGCCTCAGAATCAAAGGACTTGATCAAAGGCAGGTTTCTGAATTCCACTCCAAGATTCTCTGATTCAGTAGGGGTGGGGCAAACCAAATTTGACTATCTAACAAGGTCATAGGTGATATTGGTGCTGCTGGTTCTGGGACAACACTTTGAGAACTAGTGGAGGACAGTGATAAATAGATTTCATTAAAAATCAATATGGAAAGATAGGAAAGATGACTCGTTCTGAAGCTGAAAAACCCTGGACTAGATTTCTAGTTTCATGTTTCAAAGACCCTCCTGGCCTCAAAGAGCTAAAATTACCTCACTGCAAATTAAGATTGTAGTACCTAACATCTATTAGGTTAGGATTAATAACCTGACCTGTATCAAGTGCTTAATATGTAGTAGTTATGATTACCCTTGGTGGTTGTGATGATACGTTTTTTATATAACACCTATGCATTAATCAGTTTTGAAGATAGATGGTAAGAGTAAATGGATAACAACTGTGCCCTTTGCTATAGTAGTCGAGCAGCAGAGCAGTGGCCCTACACTGGCGTTTCCTGCCCTCCCTACCACAGGCTGTTGCCTCTTATATTTTTGTAATCTTCCAACGCTGCCAATCTGGAGGACCATCCTGGTCACAAGGAAATTTGTTCTCTTCTTGCTTTTACTACAAGTTGAGGTCTGAGGTCCATTATATTTTTAATAACAAACTTCTCCTTTCACCCCAGACTCCCGGATCCTTAGTCATCACATACACATTTATTCCCATATGGCTCTGAATATAATCTACAATGACCCGTGTCCTATTAACTCCTCTCCTCCCAAACCCTTACCACCATATGGTGCCGGATTCAGGGTCTGCGATCAACAGACTTCTCCATCCTTAAACTAGTTATTGGGGACATGTCCTGAGGTTCCAGGTCCTTCACTTTTTGCACCCACTTATGCACCTCACTTTAGCACCTTAGGCTAACAGGTTTTATACGCCCAGTCATTACACCTAAATAAATTCTCCCTTTTTCACAAATTGTAGTTCCTTTTCAACATGTCATCAGATTTTACGTGTTCTCTTTGTTGTTATGTCCATCTTCTCTCCCTAATTCACTCAGATAGACATCCTCTTCCCCACACAATCATGTCATCAGTTTTAGAAACTTCAACATCAAGCAGATGATCTAAAAAGTAGAAGTTCTCTTGACCTCCTTAGAAATAAAGATTATTCCCTCCACCACAACCTAGCCATCTGCTCACAGGATTGCAACCTGGATCTTGTCATCATCGTCAACAATGGCACTGCATGCAGAGAGGGTTTTTTCTTTTTTTTCTTTTTTCCAAGTATAAACTATCCTCTGATCATCCCTTCTCTTCTGTTCTCTATATTCACTCTTCCTTCTATCTAGCACCGAAGTTCTCTAAAAATAGATTTTATAAAAAGTGCTAAAGCTTTCTGAAGATAGAGCCTGTTTTGTAAATGTTCTCTGGAGCATCTGTGGCAGGAATTTTCAGAGGAAAAAAAGCTCAATTAACATGCAATGACCTGACTTTACACAACCCTTCTCAGTATTTGATAGAAGACCATTGAAAGCCAGAAAACTTGTTTATCTTTTCCACTACAGAAATCAAGAAATTAGATAGTTTTGTTTTTGGCTCCTTGTCTCTGTAAAAAGAAGCCAGACAATTTTAGAATTTCTAGGAGAAAACAAACAAGATAAATATCATCAACTAATTTTCTCTCCCCATCTCCCTACCCCACCTCACCCCTCCACACAATGACAGGCCTTTCCGGAGTTGGACCAGGAATATCCATCACATAGTGACCTGTAGAGAAATGAAAAGAAAATATAAAACTCTTGAATCTCCACAACTTGCTTTTATAGACAAACTTGAGTGATGGATGTGGTGGGCATCTCTTCCTCATGGGCGTGATGGGCATGTGTCAACTCAGCAGATAGCTCTTTAAAGTGTATAATTCCTTAATCTCAGTGACTGAATTGATCCAATTCCAGACATGGAAATGAGTTTCAGGGCTCGTGGAGGAAGAGGATTCTCTTCCTGCTGCTCGCGCCAAGTACAAGACTCACAGCCATGTGCCAGAACATGTGGCCACAAAGATTTCCCAGAGGGAATTACAATGAGCTTTTCTTTGTTTCAACCATGTAGTTCAAACCACACCATATGGTAAACAGCCAAAGAAAAGCACCTCTCCTGGGGTTGATGTGGATGGGGACTTTGGAGCAGCTCCAGAAGGGTAATAAGTGGCTGTATCATGGCCTCCCTTATTATCACCTAACCCCTTTCTACTTTTTGGCAAGACAACAAACAAGAACAAAAGATGAAGATGATAGAAAACTACCTTGAAATGACAGTTTAAGGCTGCTAACATTTTGGAGCTGTCTAGTTTCCTCAGGAAAGATTATTGAAAAGGAAAAAAAAAAAGAGCTTGCTTTTTAAATATATAATACAGAGAAGGTAGATCTAGGAAGAGAGTTAAAATAGACCTCATAGAAATATCAAGGAAGACAGATGCTCGATGGTCAGATTTTATCTGTCAGATAATAGATTGTCCAGGTATATGCCAGGGATATAACCTGGAACTCTCTGCTGCTCAATAACTATCAAAGATTTCATTGGGTTGAGAGAAACAATATTTATGAAAAATTGCCTGAATGTATCACAGTCCATCCATTCTCTTAGGTCTTTTAAAACAATCTATCTTTGAATTTAGCAGAGACCAACAGCAAACTGAATACCTGGATTGCTTGGCATGTCTTCTGCACCCACCCTCCCACCTATATTACTACCACCACACTACTTGGGTGATCAGCTATTACTGAATCAGACTTTGGTGCATTGCCCTTGTCTATGTTTAAAAAAAAAAGAAAGAAAGAAAGAAAAAACAAACCAAAAAAACTTGATAAGATACAATCCAATGAAGCATAGGATAATATCTACTGTGAGGACATGGTTCACAATGCTAATATAAATATTCTTGGGAAACAAAAATATTTTTCTTACTATCAAGAAAATTTTTCTTGTGTTGATGAACTTCATTTTTATGTTTTGGATGCTATGGATTATGCAGTGGGTTTTATTTCCCTTTTTGCACTGCCTGCTAAAAAGTTTAGAATTAACTTTGATGCCTACCTCTAACAAGCTTAACAGAGTTGCCTTCTTTATTTTAAATTTGTTATTGTTGTTGCAAATAATCTGCTTCTAGTTCAAATGAGAGTAAGAATAAATTAGTGTTTAAAATAAGATGACCTGGGGTTACTGGGTGGCACAGTCCATTAAGCCTCTGACTCTTGGCTTCCACTCAGGTTGTAATCTCAAGGTCATAAAATTGAGCCCTACATTGGACTCTGTGCTTAGCGCAGACTCTGCTTGAGATTCTCCCTCCCTCTTCCTTTCCCGTTGGGCCACCCCCATGCATACTCGCTGACTTGCTCTCTTTCTCTAAAATAAATAAATCTTTAAAAAAAATACCATAAATTGATCTGTTTATATTAATAAAGGAAGTGATCCAAGGGGCTATGCAATTAGATGGGACAGCCCACCATTTCCTTACTGTAAAACTTTCCCCCGTACTTTTATCATAGCATAATAGTTAAAAAAAATGTACCTGGAATTGGATAGGATTTTGATTTCCAGATTCTTAATGTTTTAGTTTCTATTTTCTTGGATATGTGCCCTAATTTTTCAAAGTCTAAACTTACTTTTCTATAAAGCGATTATAAATTATGTAGATTATAAATTATAATCATACCTTCTTTATGATTAAATGAGGACTTGATGTAGTGATATTTTTAACAAATATTCAATATACCCTTTATTTACACATATTCTTAACACAGTGACTCTCTCTTCCCCTCTCTCACACACATAGTATGATGTATATATACACATATACTACAATAGTCTTATAATATATTAATATTAATATATATTAATTATATTTTAATTAATTATTAATTAATGATTAATATATATTAATTATAAGACTATTTGGATAATACAATAATATAATCAGAATGATATCTTCCTTATATTATTCTTCTTTCGAATCCTTGCTCTTTCATGAGCGAACTCTGGGTGGTATTATATGAGTTGAATCTATTCCCAACTCTTCCAGATGGAGCCCCCAAAAGAAATGGAGACTATTTATTGATGAGTAATTTTACATAAAATGTGACAAGAGAAAATTTTACAAGGAAAACATGGATTATAAAAAAAAGAAAAAGAAAAAAAAGGAAAGCATGAATTATCAGATCAGGCAATTTTGGAAAACACTATACAAAGTAAAAACAAGTCTATTTAAGAAATTTTCACAACTTTTAAATATATTAGTATATACATGAAGTCTTCAGATCAGGGATATATAATGCAGCTTTTAACTGATTTATTTTATCACAATCTTTTAATCTATTCAGAATCATTTGGGGGACTGGGTTTTGGAGAATCAAGTTTGTGAAATTCCATACTATGATAAAATTCCTCTTCTAGTGACCTCCTAAGGTACTTGAAATTCTTACTTCTTTGTGATAAATCATTGCTTGATGAAGAACAGATAAATCACACCTATGTATATCAAAATTTTCAGGCCTCAAAGTGTAATTACCAGAGCAATTTACAAGCTCCCATGTAGGAGGAAAAAAAAAAAAAAACTCAGACAGGTGGAAACACAGTATGTTATCCAGTGGTAGAGGTCATGGTCAAGGGAGCAAATCCAATTGGAGGAAGAAGAATCACAGAAGGTGAGGAACAGCATGAAGGCACATTGGGCAGAAGGTGGTAGAGAAGGGAGGAGTTTGGAAAAGCAGTAGATAGAAGTGCCTTGGACAAAGTTTATGACTCTGGATAACGATATGTTACGGACAGATGTGGAAGCTATCATACCACGTGTCAGATGGTAATGGAAGGGTTAAACACCTGCGTTTAGTATTCTTTTATGAACTTTTCCACAAAAGGTGGAATAGTGGTAGTTTATCTACAGATGTTAGATAACAAGTGGAATGAGTAAAAAATACTAGTGTGTAAACAAGTGTTTCTCATTACATGCTGCACAGCGACATCACCCAGGGCACTCTGTAAAAGAACCAATGCCTGGCTCCAGTCCAAAGCAATTAAATCAGGATCTGTAGGGTTGAAGTCAGGACACTGGTAATTTTTTAAGCTACCTAGGAGAACCTAATGTACATTCAGGGTTAGAACCACTGCCTTACACAAAAGAGCACCAAGGAAATAGTGGGAAGCAGAGAAGGATAATCAATTCAAACTAGCACTTTTGCAAAGGACAATTTCTCTGTTGATAATGAACCATCTCCACTTTCTCCACTTAGGAATCCTATTTACTTTGAGACTAGTTGATGGGGTGCAGATGGAGTTTCTCCCCATACCTTTGTCATCATACTGGCATGAGTCATCTTCTCTGAAGAACCAAGCTGATTATCAAACAGCTTCAGTTTGATTTCAGATCTTGGTGCATTTTCTCTTCCCTTCTTCAGATAATGTTCAGATTTTAGCTGAGAGCACCTAAAAGAAATGACAGATCTGGGGACAGTATTTAAGTAATGGTGACTTAAGTAGGCCCATCAAGGAGGAAAAGTAACATCTGTCAAATATAAGATCCCTCTTGGAAGTGTACCTAAGGCTCTCACAAGGGCTGATTTGATGATAGTGATATATTTTAATGAGATTTCCATGACTGAGTTTCTTTGCCACTTGGAATATTGATCCTTCTCTGTAACTTTGCCTTCCTCCAATGAACTTTCTCCAGTGAAATGATTGCTTTGCTTCTTAAACAATCCAAGGGGAAAAGGAAAAAAAAAATCCAATAGCTGAAGGCAATGCACTAGCCTGTACCATGATAACAGTCCTATTATCTGTCATCTAGATGAATTTTGATGTGCTGGGGAAGAAGGGAGAAGAAAAGCTTTTGAAAGCTATTTTTTTTAAACCAATTGTAGTTGAGTCTTTTTTTTTCCTGATAAATGAAACACAGAAAAGACATAACCATACAGAGTCCTATTACTCAAAATTTTGAATAAGAGAAAGATTCTTTCCCATTTCAAATAGTCATGAAAACTTGGAACAAGCAGAATATAATTATCAAAAGATGTTGATAAAGATGTAGATGTATCAATCTACATCACTGAAATTTTACACCAAGCCTTTTTATTCTTCTCCTGACTGAATCCTACCATGGCAAGTATTTCTCCTTGGGAAATCAAAGGAGAATTGAAACAATGTCAGCATAAATACTGTATTAGTTAAGATTAAAAACATTTTTACTTGGTATTAGTATAAATGACAATCTGGCTCCTTTGGTAATTCCTAAATAGCCATAAAGCAGAAATTCCAGTGTTTTGTTTTTTCCCCATTAGAATTATTTCCACATCTCCTTCACTTATACACATGAACTCCCAAGTCTCTTGGAGGCAAAGTGTCATGTTCTTCTGTATTGGCAAGATGTGTTCAACCAAACTATTTCATTAGTACTTGTTCAGACAATAAAAACCGCATTTCTATCTAGGCTCCTCAGTTCTATTTTCTATCTTTGTATAGGCTTCATTTTATTTAATAGGATAACTGATCATTTAACTAGCTGTTATTATTGGAAAGGAACGTGTTTTTTCTATTTCTGATACCAAAAAGATAGAAGAGAGAAGTGAAAAAAAAGAGAGAGAGAAGTGTGTCAATCCAATTGTATCCTCATCTTTTATTATAAAGGCACTAAAATTGTACAGATTTATTCAGAAATATTTACTAAGAGTCTGTTATATACTTGGTAGTAGTCTAAGTCCTGACTCCAAAGCAGTGAATTGAATGGAGTAAAAATTTCTTCCATCTTGAAACTTACATTCTGGTATTAGCTTTTTAAGTGGGAGACAAACTTAAAGGAGTTCATGGTAGCAGGGCTTAAGAGAATTGTTAATTTTGAAAATTGAATGTTAAAATGTTGAAAGTATTTATGATCCCTCATCAGAAATAATAATGGTATTTTTATGAATAGTCAACTCTTATGCAGTACTTGCAATGGAGCAAGAATTACTCATTAATTGAAGCTTTTTATTTAATGCTCACAAATGATTATGAATTTGCTACTTTTAAATATGATGATAAGTACCCTGCCCAAATGCACAAAACTAAGAAGTCATAAATAAAGCGAGGACCCAAAAGCTTAGAGACTAAACTCCAGATGTGTACACATTTTGCCTTCCTTGCACACAAAGATCCAAACCAAGGTATGAGCCTAAGTGTTTTAAAATTAACCCAGTATTTCAACTGCAGTGCCAAATGTTGGCTATCTTTAACATTAGTTAAAAAAATCATTTCTTCTGAAAAATCTTATAACAGATGAGGACAAGGACATTGAAACAAAAGCCACATATCTCCCAGTTTTGAACATCGAAGCATTGTCCAATCCGTTGTCATTATTTTATGGAGTCCAATAACAAGAATGAGAGCATAAACTTTTTACACAACTTAGTATCAGATGAGTAGACTTACTGTGTTTTCTCCATTATTCTATGTATAATCTACTTGCAGAATGAAGTGAGGGTAAAATTTTAGAATGATCCTTGATACTACATGATTCATATAGTAAGTGATGTGTGCTGGGCAGCCCTGTTGTTAGCCAATTCTAATAATTACCTCTTATTAAGTCCCATTCTGTTCTTCCAAACATTTTCCATGCTTCTTTAGCCCCCAATCTAATTTATATTATTGTTATTTTATTTGGTATTAACAGCTTCAATTAAAGTCATTTAACAGGGTGGCTCAGCAGTTCAGCACCTGCCTTCGGTGCAGGGCGTGATCCTGGAGTCCTGGGATGGAGTCCCCACATCAGGCTCCCTGTATGGAGCCTGCTTCTCCCTCTGCCTGTGTCTCTGCCTCTCTCTCTGTGCCTCTCATGAATAAATAAATAAAATCTTAAAAAATAAAGTCATTTAACATAAATTTATGCAATATCATTTTGTTTATTCTGAAAAAGTTCCTGTATTTTTAGGCATGTTATTTTGCATCCTCCTTCATATCACATTCTTTTTTCAACTCTCCCCCCTCAATGCTCACTTGCCTGTTTGCCTTCCTTCCTTCATTTCTTCCCCTCCTTTCCCCTACGTTCCTCTCCCTTCCCTTCCCTTCCTTTCCTTTCCCCTCCCCTCCCCTCCCCTCTGCTTCCCTTCCCTTCCTTTCCCTCACCTTCTCCTGATATTTTCACAGGTGTCAGTGTAGTTACTTTTACTGAACTAAGGACAGAACTTTGGTAGTTCTGCCTTCTAGAATACTTTCTTGGACTCTTAGAATCTTTCATACTAACCACATGACTCTGAATCCCTCCTGTGAAACCCTCAAGTGTTGAGGAACAGAGTTTGAGCACCACTGCATCAGACCACACTCAAATCTAATCTAATAGACTTGTGCTCTAAATCTTCATGGGAGAATCACAGCATGCAATGAATTTAAAGAGCACAGGGGCAAACTCAGGGGTTGAGTGGGAAGCCAATCCAATTACCCAGGAGAGACTACCCTAAAACAATCTCATCAACAGAAATAATTTATTTGGGTTATTCAAGCTTTCTATTTCTCTACCATGTATCATTTGCTTTTTAGAGCTAAAATTCTGCATGTTTCTTCATTAGAATGATCATTTCAAAACCAAATAAGTTCCCTCAAAAATAGCTGATCTGAAAATGGTATATGAAAACACAGCAGGGAAAGGAACTGTTTGATTTATGCTTGCCTTGTGCCCTTTATTCTGAATTTTCTGAAAACTAGCTTGCTGTATTTCCCTGCATTTTTATAGATCATTTCAGTGGACTTTCATCTACTGGTTAAACGGATCCTATCAGGTAGGTGAAGCAGAAGAGGCAACAAAAGTGAAGTCAGTCATTATTGCAAGTAGAACTTGAAACCAGGCTCTCTGTTTATTCAACTCAGTGGTTCTGACTCCATAAGAATTGTTTCATTGGTATTTGCCTATCCCTGTGATGATGTTTGTCTTGCTCATCTCATTTGTCTGTGACCTGGACAATTTGAAAGCTAGTATTCCTATTAGAGTAGAATATAATAATGCACCGTTGATGGTTCCAAATGACACTGAAAGATGAGAAAAGACAAAATATGTCATTCCTGAATGAATGAGAAGAGATAAAATACGCATTCTCAAGGAGGGGAAATTTATATGATGTATATTTTAGAAATTAGCTAAATATTTAGCATTTCAGGAGGAAGGCTTCTGTTCCTACAAATACATTTACATGAACCTCTTTACTGACTAATAGCATGTAAATTGATTATATATTTTTTCATGTTAATGATAATAATGATAGTTGCCATTTATTAGTTGCTACCTATTTATGGAGATAGATGTTAACCACCAAGACTTACAACAGCTCCAGAATTAAATATTAATATCCCTTATTTATAAGTGGAGTTTGTATTATTCTTGATGTTTTCTATTGAAGTTACTTTTTTTTCCATCTTTCTCCAATTTATCCTCCATAAGCTCTTTACTCTTTGGCCTAAGACACAATCTGACTTCTCTATGCTGAAATATTCCTTTCTCTGATTCTATTTCACTTCCAAACTACCTTCCCCCTTTATTGCCAGTATCTTAAAACAAAAGTATTTATTTCACCACAGTTTTCACCATGCACTCAGCCGACCAGTTTCCCCCAGTTCTCCTCAACTGATAAAACGTGTTAGAAGTAACAAGTGGTCTTCCAGTTGATGTATTTATAACCTTAATTCATAAAAATACTGAATACCTTCTATCATGATTCTCAAGTCCACATCCTCAAGCCACAGAAACTGTTTAGCTAGTTTCTAAATATCTCAATGCAACTATGCTGCCAGCAACACAATCTCAGCCAGAAGTGACCTCATCACCTCCTTTTCCAAAGTTCCTCCTTTACTCAATTTTGAGTAATAATTCACTTCTTAAGCTCTATCACTTCTGTGTTAGCCATGCCACTTTTTTTCACCATCTCTCTTCTGTTCCCAAAGCTGCTGAACCAGTGGTCCTGAACTGTAGTCCAGGACTATTATAATAGTTTCCTAATTGGTGTATTGACTTCTAGTCTCTTATTTTTCAATGTGCTATGATTCATATCACCATCATACTTACCTACTTAGAGAGTGAAGTTGACAATTTCCTTTATCAAATGCCTATACTGTGTGCTATTCCATAGAGAGTGAAATACAGAAGATTCAGCTTGGCATTGAAGGGTATTTTTTTTTTTTTATCAAGTCACCAAATGCTTCCCTAACCTACCTAACTTCAGTCATCTGAGTGTATAGATTATCCCTTAAATTGAACCTACTTTTCTATCTTACTGTGATTTTATTTATGTTTTTGCTTATAAGATTTTATTCCCTTAGTCCTCCTCAAATTGTTATCACACCTTTCTCATATTCCAAGACCTAGTTAAGTCTCTTCTGACATTCATACACTTTTGACCCCATCATAGTGCATACTGTGTTGAATAAAATTGAATAAATTTTTTAAAAATCATGAATATATTTGAACAGTGAAAAAGTTGGTTTTGGCAAGGTGACAAAGATCCATGCTGAGAATTGGTTGCCAATCGAACAGTTGTGATTTTAAAAACACTTTAAAAATGACTATAGTTAATCTTTACCTGGAACTTTATATTACTCTGACGAATAATGCACCATAAATTATTTTTTCAAATGGATTAATTTTGAGAGACTAATGTGGAAGTTTCAGAGAATAAAATTTAAAGATACTTCATAATATTCATACATATATATTTATATCTATAATGAGATACTCTAGTTATTTAGTTAACTAACTATAGGATAGTTGTATATCCTTAATGTATTTGAGATTAATGATAAAAATTGCCTGATTATATAACTTAATTTATGAAATGTAGAAAATGTAGAAAATAGTGTTTTCTACATTTTAGAACAGAGTTTGAGTTTTGAAAATGATAGTAGGGATGCCTGGATGGCACAATCGGTTTATTGTTTGTCTCCTGATTTTGGCTCATGTCATGATCTCAGGGTATGAAATCAAGCCCCACATTGGGATTCTCTCTCTCCATTTCCCTCTGTGTGCCCTCTTCTCTCAATAATAATAATAATAATAATAATAATAATAATAATAATAATAAAGAAAGAAAGAAAAGAAAAGAAAGGAAGAAAAAGAAAGAAGGAAAGAAAGAAAGAAAGAAAGAAAGAAAGAAAGAAAGAAAGAAAGGAAGAAAAAGAAAATGGTAGAAAATATATACTGAAATAAAGTATACTCTAACAGAGCAAAGTTTTATTTTGCAATGAAAACTCAATCTTAATTTTCAATAAAGCTAACTCCATTGTACTTACATTCCACATATATTATAAAAATACATATACTACTTTCATTATTAAAAAAGTAAATATCACAAATAATAATTGAGTAAAAGCAATCAGCACAACTGAAAATTTCCTCACTGGCCATCATTTTTCCTTCATCACTAGGCAGTTAATATTAATAATACCAAATAAATTATTCTTTCCATTAAATTTTATCTCCATGGATAGAGATCCTCCACATATCACTTTACTCACTTCCTTCTGACATGCATTCAATATATATAGTTTCAAATTTCTACTCAGCAGTAATAGTTTATAACTCTGGATTCTAGTTTTAGATGTCACCAAGCTATCTTGAACAAAACATTTCATTAGACCATAGTTCGATTTCCTCATCTATGATAAGTTAGATGTGAAGATGATACTATGAAGAATAATCTGTTCTTGTTAAAAGTCTGAAACATTTAGTCCAAGTGTGTGTGTGTGTGTGTGTGTGTGTGTGTGTGTGTGCATGAATGTGTGTGTAAGGGAGAGGAGAAACAGAGAGAGGTATGGAGAGAGCAGAAGAAAGTTCGCAAGAGAGAAGAGTAGATGAGGAGCAGAACAAAGCATGAGAAAGCTATAGTGAGAGAGAGAGAGAGAAGAGAAAAATCAGTGAGACAGTTGTGGTATGAATGAAATATTTCTGATAGGAGAAGATTAATCAGCGCAACTAGAAATGCAAAATGCATATCTGGCAAGAAACATCTAGTAGGTGGTCTTATACACTCTCCCAGTGTTTTATACAATTACACAATGGCATTCTCCAGCAATTACTGTCATACTTGTCCAAAGCTTGTCTTATATAAATTCTCAAGTGAACATTTTATACAGAATAGTGGTCACGGTGGGACAGGGTGGGTGCTGGAACTTGAGCTCCCATTTCTCATATGCTTTCCTCAAGGACCAAGACCCACTGATTTTGTGAGGCAAATTCTGTTTACTAGTAGTCTGGAGACCTTGCTAATTAGCAGTTAGCTATAAGTAATGCAAGGGTTAGCTGACAGTAAGTAGGACTCTGTGTGATGTTTTAGCTCAGTGTTAACTTGAAAGAGAGCTTAGGGAATAATCGCTGTACAGGCTGTTTTCTGGAAATTATGTTAAAACCTTTATTAGTACTTTAAGGCCAGAATCATGCTTCCATTTGTCTTTGTAGTCCTAGTCTCATTTATGGAAAGTTTAATAACAATCTCCAGCACAGTCACTTCCAAAGGACATTTTCAGAACTTTCCTATGCTATTTCTGCTCCTGACTTCTTCATTTGCTCTATTTCCCATTTTGAAAGTTTTTCATGTTCTAAGGGAGCCATAACCCCATATCCCCAACTGGGAATTAAGGGTTGAGGATGGAGAAAATGAAGCTGAAAGAATTAGAAACACATTCTCCACAGTCCAATTTCTACAATTAAAATCACTTCTTCCTCCAGCCATAATTTGTCATTATGGCTTTATACCCAGGGTTAGATCTGTTGTTTTCTACCACAAAGTCATCAAAATTCCTTCACGGTTGTGTGTATTAACTTCTAGCATGCTCCCATCCCTATTCCCTGAGACAATGTTGAATTGTATCTGAGCCTGGTGTTCCTACCCTTTTGTGTTCCAATTAATGGCCAACAGCAAAGAACTATCCTACCCTTTTTTTATTCCCAGATAAGATCCACTTCTACCTTTCCTCAAAGACTTATCTACATATTCATGACTCCCATAAGACTAACAGATGGCTCCCTTGTTCATGCTTCTTTAAAACCCCAGGTCTCCTTTTTTTTTTCTTTTAAGATGTTCTTTATTAATAAATGCATGAAAACTTCTCCCTATTTTTCCCGAATAAAAACATCTCCTTAAACATTTTCTCTTTTACTGCATTTTATCTTCTATAGCTTCAGCATCTTATCTTTTATAGCTGCAAGAAAGTTAAATTAAAAAAAAATTTTTTTTCTAAACACATCTACAGCCAAAGAAATCCTTGGCCTTCAAGGGTCATATTGAACATTCAAGGACAAATTAGTGGTAAAAAATAAAGAAGGGAGAAGAGTAAGATAGAAATTGCTAAATGATTGGTGTAGAAAGCATTTGAGAAAATCGAGTGACACATACATATAATGTATGTAAAGAACTAAGGTGAATGTGTGGCATTTAGTGAGTGGCCAATATATGATAGCTAGGAGCATCATCTCTAAATCCTAGGGAGACCATTAGGGAGAAGGAATATAAATGCTACTTGACAGGAAAAGTATTTGACTCAGATGAACTAAAAGAAAGCTCCAGAGGACAAAATCCAAGATAGTAAGGAAAGGAAAACAAACGTACTAAAAAACAATGTCTATAACTTGAAAGTTTAGAGGTGCTTAATTACACCTATGCCCTTCATTATGTTTTAAGAATAGCCTTACATCCATAAACAACACAGGAGAACTAAAGCAGTGATTTTCCGGAGAGTGATTGGTCTGGAAGTAGATTTTGCAAGAGTGGACATGCAGTTTGAAACTAACTGTGATGATTCTTCTAGCTCTTTTCTCATGAAATCCAAAGGATTCAGAAATAACTTGTAGAATTAGTTGGAAATAAATGTGTATATGTAGGTGACAGAGAATAAAGGTCAGTAAATATCCATCTAAGGAGTGTGGACTATGGCAAAGGAAAGGAGGATAGCATTTGAGGAGAGGAAGTTAGAGTGACACATCAGGGATATTTATGTCAGGTAACTAAGTTTGGTGGAGGGAGGAGAGGGTCAAGTCAAGAAAACCAATTAGGAGACTTGGAATACTGAAAATGTCTAAAACCAAACATATTCACCTGAATGTCTTGACAATTTACAACTGACAATGCTATTGCAATTTATAACTCAACTCTAGTGTAACAAACCAACCCACAACTTGTGCTTAGTTATTCTGTGGGTCAAGTATTCCGAAGGGAACAATAAAAGCTCAACTGGAATGACTTGAATGTCTAGGGTGATTCAACATCTGGGGACTGGAATTATTTGGAGATTTTTCGCTCATTTTGGCACTGAGCTAGAATGACTGGAAGCCTCTCCTCAGCTGGGACGATGGACCAGAGTTCTTAATCCAGATATGTCTTCATTCTGCACAGGCTTCTCAGAATGTGGGGTCCTGCACACATGGGTCTTGCAGTGAGCTAGAGAGTGTCCCAAGAGACTAAAGCAAAGGTTTCAAAGCTTCTAATCCTCTCTCAAAGTCATGCCATGCTACACCATTTCCTTTCCTCTCTCACTTCAATAAAAGCCCTCACCCAGATTCAAGGGATAGGAGCATAGGCATCACCTCTCAATGGTCAGAATGTTCAAGAATTTGAAGATCAGATTTAAAACTGCCACATACAGATGATAACAGAAAAATGTACTAGCTATCAAATTGAAGCAGTTTCAGTAACTGTTTCCAAAGTGTCTACTAAAAATTGCAAACTACTTATTTTTCTCATTACTCATCAACTCTAGAACAGTCAGATTGAAGAGGCATGTACTGGATATGTGGTATGAGCAATGCTGGTGGAACAAGAAACAGAATTGATCACCGACAATTAAAAACCATATTTTCAATTCAAAATTATCCTATGAGGAGCTTAAGGGTTGAACGAGGTACCATTTAAGAAAGTTTGCAATTCCTTAGGAATACACATTTGACAACACAGCTGGCCCTAAGATGAAAAAAAAAAAAAGAAAGAAAGAAAGAAAAAGAAAAAGAAAAAAAGAAGAAAAAAGAAAGAAGCCCCCAAAAAAACAAAACAAAACAAAAAAAACAAAACAAACAGATACAAAACAATGCAATTCATTATCTAGATCTTTCCAATGTCAGTGTTCGTCATTACTTGCACAATATCACCAGTCATTGGGTTTAAATTTTTCTTTACATTTAAATGTTCTGAGTTGCAACTGCAGGTAGAGGATGTGAATCACCCTTAAGACAGCTTATCACCATATGTTTCGTTTGGGCATGAAAAATGAGAATAACCTAAACCTTTGCCACTGAGACAGGTAAAGGGTTCCCATCAATGGCCATTAAGTTTGAGTAATTGGGTTTTAAAGAGACAACTTGTAGTGTTGCTCTTCGGGAACCTCCACAGCGATTGTGATTTAGCTGCAGGTTCCATGATCCAACAGTGTAGCTTTGGCTCCCCTCAGCCCCGCGCCTGTGTCACCACTGCTTGAACCCCCTCTATGGTATGCATCTGTTACCAATTCTCTTTCAAAGAGCATCTGCTGCCAGAGGAGGCAAGCTTTTAATATGTTGATTTATCATTGTCAGATACAGGATTTTATTGCTGGCATTTGAATATTGTATTTAAGGTGCTTTTGTGATTACAGATGTTTTACATATAAATTGCTTTATATTAGAAAAATCTTTTTTTTCAGTATTTTTAAGGAAACTTCACATTCATGTGTTTTACATTTTAATATCTTCTTGTGCATTGCTGAGCGCTGGTGAATTGCTTTCTGCCTATAATGGCAGTCGGTATGAGCAACAGCATCTGTGACTGTTGCTGCTTCAGAGAAGGAAATTAAATGTGGGTATGTTTTTTCTTTTTCTAGGGGACCAGGATTTATTAATTACTAAGGAAACCTTTGATTGTCATTTTACCCCCAAAAGGGACAGAATAGGTCACTACATAAAAATAGCTTCCCTCTCCATAACCTTTGTAAACCAGAAAACTGTGTCAAGTTTCCACAGTTTTCTTTCACTTGATTCTGTAGTCTTAAAATAATCTGGAAGTCTGTGGGATTGCACAGTCTTTGAAATAATAGCACCATCTACTGTCTGATCCTGAATTCATTCATCATGTTAAAAAAAAAAAAGAATGAAGATGATAAAGATGGAAGGGGCGCTCTGAGTGGCTTAATGATACAGCACTAAGGAAATTATGTATAACCGAAAAATGTGCAAATTCTTACCTAAAATAGGAAAACAAGATGAATCACATCTGGAGTTAGTCACATTCACTAAACTTTGTGAAATACTCCTTTTCATCAAGAAACTTGATGTATTAAAATGTACAGTTAAGGCAATGCCTTTTTCATCATCATCATCATCATCATCATCACCACTACCATCATTTTAGATTCTCCGTTTCTTTAAATTTATTTTCTATTCATCTAGATGAGGGAGAGAAGAGGGAGAGGTAGACATAAAAAGAAATATCTTAAAGAAATCCCTTCCTCTCAGCAATGCATCCCGATGTAAGGGTAATTGCTTCATTTCTGAGCGGACCGCCAGCCAGCTCTCAAGGAACACCTCGCATAGTGGGAGTTGCTAGGAGGTCTGATTGTTCCCTGTCCTCAAATCCTTTTCCCACAGGAGTAATGTTATTTCATTAAAGAAACTCAACTGTCTGGATAAATGATCATTGAAAGTATGTCTCAGGGCTCTCATAAAAATAAGCTACTAGCTATTTGAAGAACATAGTGTGAAATTCAGGACATTCTCCAAAATCCTCCTTCATGCTGATTTCTTTCAATGAGCCAGAGGTCAGCTGTCACTCTGCCTCTTGCACAGTTATTTCCTTAACCTCATAGCTCCCAGAGGACTGTTTTGCCTCCCACACATCTATTGCAGACTCTTCCTTCCTCCGGAATTGGCATCGAGTTGTTCCATATACAGCAAGATTTTTATGCTTTCTGTCCAGTTTATTATCTCTTTTCTAAATCAATTCAGAAGGTTTATTTTCTCTATTTGGCCTTCCACTTCCTTTCTTCTCACTTACATTCTATTTCTTTCTTTTTTTTTTTTTTCACAACTAGGCCTTAATAGAAACTCCTCACTTTAAAAAATGTCTTTATTTCTGCAGTTTTTAATAATCAATGGCCTTTGTATAAAAGAATTAGGAAAAACATACATCCACACAATTGATTTTTCTTATTCTGCTCAATTTTTTTGAGATGCCAAGAAATATCATAAGGAGAAAATAAACAATGACATTATTAAAATGTCAACTATGATCAACTTATTCACCCAATATGTATTAACTTTCCCCTATCTGCCAAAATAAATGAAACACCATTCCTACCTTCAGAGGAGTTTAGAGTCAACTAAATCTTTCTTTATGTTCCTGTGTTTTTAAAAAAGGTTTCTTATCAGTTCATCTCCACCGTGGAAGCTAGATACTGACCAACTACTCAATTTTCTACATAGTTTAACCTTAATTTAGGTATTACTGTAAATTATAGTAAGGTAATATTTTGAGATATTAACTCTGTTTTTCTTCAGTGGCCAAAAACCATGGCTTTAGGTATGTACTATATATACAGTAAGATTGGATGCAAGGTGACAAACACCATAGTAATAACACAACAACAAAGTCAGTTGAGTTGTCAAATACGTTTTTTTAAACTCATGGAAAGAAATAATAGCCATGAAAGTTAACACATTTAATTCACAAGGCAAGCGGCTTTCTTTTCCTTTTTTATTTCCTAAATGAGGAGAAGGCATTTGACAGACAAAAATTCAAGCTCCAAAGGAAGCAGAGTAGTAAGATCACCCATAATGAGTTTGGTTAACTATGACACATAATAATTAAGTGTTATGGGATTATAGCTCACTGACTGAGAGGACAAAAGTGAGAATTGGAAAAGGTGATATAGCTGAGACTAGAATGAGGTGCACAAGACACTTGCATTAGGTGCAGAATTTAAGGGGAACCAAAAAAATCAATATTCAAGATAAGTAATATTTTCATGCATTATTTAAAAAATCACAATTAATGTAAAAATAACGCATGATGAACAAAATGGGAAAAAAAAAGGTTTAATAAAGACAGGGACCATCTGGGTAATTGATGTCTCTGCAAGGACTAGAAGCCATAATTCTATTCTAGGTGAGTCTCAGGAGAGGGATGGTCATGATGGAAACCATATATGGGCTTAGAATGGCCTGGAGAGTAGGATGCTTTTGTGTAGCAGCTCCCTCTTCATTCCATCATAGTCCAGGGCAGCTTAATGGTTCTAGAGAAGCCATGTACATCTACAGGAACAGTTTGTTGATTTCAAGGAAAGCCTCCTAAAGTCCCAAACTGCATCATCAGAGAGGAGAGGGTAAACAGCCTGGGGCTTTCTGAGGTTTAGAAGTGTTGAAATAGTCCAGATGAAACAAAGATCTCTCAAGCCTGGGAGAAAGGAGACTTAGGGTGGACCAAGTGACTGGTTGTGATGCAAGGGACAGAGGGTTGGAAGCCTTTAAAAAAAAGAAAAAGAGAGAAAAAGAAGCCAAGCTTATGAAAATGCAATAGAAGAAAATCAGATATCACCAGATACCATCAGGGTACAGAGAGAAAACATGCAAACAATACCTAGGACACATGTAAATTCCCCTTACACCTCAGGAGTAAAACCACCTTGACCAAAAGGAAGAAAAGGAGAGCTATGTGTTTGACTTGGTTGTTACATAAGAGTAGCAGAGCATGCTACCCCAAAATATGCCTTTGAGACATAAGGATATTTTGAATTTATTATTTGAAAAACAGCAGATACAGAGAGAAGCTCTTATAATGGATATATATATATCCATATATATATATATGAAATCTCCTTTTGTAGGGTCATCTCCCTCTCTGTACCAGGAAGAGAATGACTAAATCAAAGGAAACTCATTGGTGAAGAAGGCATGACCTTAAATCTGCATAATAAACCTTACATTTGTTTATTATACCTTTCCTGGTCATTTCCCCACAACTGGCCTCCTTCACACCCTTCTCTCTTCTGTCTTTAGTTGAACATGGGATTTAAGCCTGAATTCTAAGCCACTTTTGAGTTATTTGTTTTCCCTTGTGTTTCTCTTCTTTCTTTCCATTTTTTTTTTAAGAATTTATTTGAGAGACAGAGTGAGTGACAGAGAGAGAGAGAGAGAGAGAGAGAGAACACAAGCAGGAGGAGAAACAGACTCGCCGCTGGGCAGGAAGCTCAATGCAGGGCTCAATCCCAGGACCCTGGGATCATGACCCAAGACAGAAGAAGAGTCCTAAGTGACTGAGCCACCCAGGCACCCCTTTTCTTGCTTTTCATATATGTGTATATCAGATATACATGTTAATAAACTTTCATTTCTTTTTCTCTTAGTAATCTTTTTGTTACAGGGTTCTCAGTTGAGAACTCAGAGGGGTGGAGAGAAATTTATTTCTCCTCCCTTCCATTAACCAAAGAAGACTAAATTTTAAGTTACAAATGACTGAGAATAAAAATGGGGTTTTAAAGGTAAATTTAGTTTATTTTTAGAAAATCTAAAACACATTTTTTTTTCAATTTGGTAACTCAAAATTACGGTCCTTAGAGCATAAGCAACAATCACCTGGATGCTTGTTAGAAATGCAGACTATTGGGCACCACACCAAATTTATAAAGAAGGATCTGCATTTTGGTCAGATTTCTACCACGAGGAAAATAAAACCATTCTAACAAAAGACTGCTCAATATTGATGTAGCATGACAGTGAGACAGAGAGAGACAGAGTGTGAATGAGTTGGGGGGACACTATTTTAATATTGTGTAAGTATCATTAGAGTTCCATGCATGTAAGTTAGTGTGTACAGTGGGAAAAATAATTTTTCCCTATGCTTCTATGTTCTTGGCTAAGACCTCCCATAATAAAAGATTAACAAGAGGAAAACAAATAGAAGATTAATAATATGCATACTTCATGTATACAGTGGTGATAACCAAGAAAAATAAATAAATTCCCAGAAATGCCCCAAGTCACCATCTCAAATGCTATCTTTGGCTGAAGACAAAAGAAAGATATGGGAGGCTAGGGAGGCCAGTTATGGGAAGTTATCAGGAAAAACATAGTAAACAAGAATAAGTGTTGTTATTCAGATTTAAATGTTTGTCTTCTCCATTGAGAAACTTTCTGTTCATTTAGTGACCCTCTACTGCCTGGTATAGAGAGGGAGAGTGTCCCTCTTAAAGTAGAGGTTTCTCTTATATATGCAAATTTCCCTTACAAAAGGTAACTACTACTATGTTTTCAGAGATTTTCCTATGTTTGCTTTTTCTCAAAAATAATCACCTCAAAATAATCCTTTTGTCAAAAAGGCATACTTTGAGGTAGTGTATTCTGCTACTTCTCATGTGAAAGTGACTACTAAGTCTGAACAGAATTTTACAAATTTACACACAAGCAGAAGAGAATAATTAAAACTTCCCTTAGTCCCTAGAGAGTGGAGGATAAACTTTGTGATTGTGTTATCTATGCCTGTGAGAGACTCCTGAACTAATTCTGGAGGTAAATGCTCACAGTGCCACGAGTCAGTATGCCCAGGAACTTGCATTGTAAAATCAAAAGCCTAAGCTTTTAGATCAGACCCTTCACATTCTCAAGGAGATACCTGATAGCTGTGGACCCCCTTCTCCAAAAAAAAAGCTTGTCATTTTACCCCTTACACTGCACAATTAGTATCCAAATCCACATTTCAGAAGCACTGTTACATTAACAACCTAAGTCAATACCTACATCTATTACTACATATCTGAGTTTAATATTTCAATCATCCTTCTTTCTTTCTTTTTTTTTTTCTTTTAAGATTTATTTATTCATGAGAGACAGAGAGAGAGAGGCAGAATTACAGGCAGAGGGAGAAGCAGGCTCCCTGCAGGGAGCTGGATGTGGGATTAGAGCCCAGATCCCAGGATCATTCCCTGAGCCGAAGGCAGATGCCCAACCACTGAGCCACCCAGGCGTCCATCAGTCATCCTTCTTTCATGACTTCTGAGAAGTTCTCAATTACAATAATGAAACAATAATCTAGAGCTAGGTCAGCAAATTTTTTATAAAGTCCCATATAGTAAACATTTTAGGCTGCACAGTCTGTTTTGCAATTATTGAACTCTGTCATTACAGCATTAAAAATAGCCACAGGAATGAGTGAGATTATATTCCAAAAAAACTTTATTTACAACCAGCAGCATGCCTGGTTTGGCCTACAGATGATAGTTTTACAAATTATGTTTTAGAATATTATATGAAATGATTCTTCTAAATGCAAGGCATTGGTAGCTAAGAAAGAGCTACCACTCCTTTAAGTAGAAATAGCTAAATCACTCCTTTAAGGTCATTTCTTCAAGATTCCTAAATTCTCTGGCAGTCTTTTGCACATATGTGGCTTCTGCTATTACAGAATTATTTATTTCTGTGCTGAGCAGTCTTAGCATACATGAAGGCATGGCTTTGCTCTTCTCAACCTAGCTTATAGCACATTAAAACACTTAAAATGCTCCTTTACTTATACCAACAATGAAATTCCTTGCTGTCTGCTTTTTACAGACAGCATGGGTGGATCTGTGGCATCTTTAAATTATTATAGAAATAACTTAAAGTGTGGCAATTATAGCACACTAGAAAAATAAGAGTTTAATATCAAATCATAAAGTAATAGTGTTAATATCTTTTGAATATGTAACAATTTCATATCTCTCCTTCACTTCTTCATCCTTCGATTGTTAAAACAACTGGGCCAGGCAGATAGGAAAAATATTTGGGGGCTTTGGAAAGTTAAATAAGATTTTCAGGGTCACATGGCAAATAAAAGTTGGACCTTGGCTCAAATTCACATTATCTACTTCCTTTTCTGGTATACTTTTCACTTCAACCAGTAACAGGACCATGTATTAATGTGGCTGATAAAATCTGCAGTTAAAACCCACAATTCTCTTCTAGAAATGTCCTCCAATTCATTAATGACCTAAACCACATATGTCATAGGCACTTCTATTTTCTTTTATCATATCCTTTCTCATTGTGAATTTTCCTTTTACAGAAAAAAATTAATTTGTCTTCAAGAAACTATTATGCACTTTTTATTTTTATAAAAATATAGTAGATTATCAACTGGCCAATAAGCTTCTCCCCTTGAGTAAGTTGGATTCTTTGGGATTCTCACAAATTAGTTAATTTAGCCAATGAAGTCCAGAGCAAACACTAGTCTCACACATCTCTAAAAAGTGTGTTTGATCTCTCACATTCACAGCCACCTATTGAAGATCATCTGCCCTAAATACCTTGTTCTTCTCTAAGCAAATATCAGTTGCACCTGAAAGTACACATTATTGAGCTTTAAATTCCATTAGGAGGTTTCAATTTTTATCTGTGTTCTCTTTCTCTTTCCATTACTGCCCTATATAACTTTGGAAGATATTTAATGAAGTAAAGAGACTTTTAAATTCTTGGCATAATAGTCTTCCTTCAGGAATTGGAAAACCTTTCAAGCACAGTGGTAAATATGGATAAGGTATGCAGGGAATGAGAGGGTCACTCCTTTTATTTTTCTTCTTTGTCCCCAACATACTCTTAGTTCTTTTAGGGGGAAAAAACATGTAGGTACTGAAAAATGACATTATAATGCAATTCTTTCTTGTTAGCACTAGTGTGATTCTTTTGATAGCTGCTTATAAAAGTCTCCCAACATGTTTTTGCTATAATGAATGGAAATGTATTCCCTCAAAAACCTTTTAACTTTCCACTTAATAGGGGAATTCAAAAGGAAAGTGAAAACACTGAAAAAAAAAAAGCGGAAACAGTAAACTAGAATTACAGGTGCAGGTACGCAGCTTGTATGTGTGTAATGGACTTAGGTTGTGTCCCTGAAATGATTCAAATTCTCTGACTGTATTGACTACACATTTTGTGTTTTTCTTTATGTATTTTTGCTTGTTTCAGAAAAGATTTGAAGCATCTAGCAACCAGAACATTTAGCAATGTTGGCAAAAATAAGTAAGAATCAAAAATGAGGGAAAATAGAAGTGGAAATAATCATTACTGGGTAGATTTGGTGAGGTAAGAAGGTGGAAGGTAAAGACACGGCAGGGAACCAGCTGAATCCATGCCCTCGGGTATACGGTCCACACAATTGTCATTACCGAGCTTTAAATTACATTAGACTCTATGTATACTAACAACTAAGGCAAAAAGTCATAGCTATGGTTCTCATAGAACAGAGCTACAGTTTTTTTTTTTTTTAAGGCAGTCAGAGCTGCACAATGACACGGAAATCTAAAAGCAAAAGTGAAATACCATAATGTTACAGATTGAATTATGTCTTCCTAAAATCCTTATGTTGAATCTCTAACCCTCAATGTGACTGTATTTGGAAATAGGGCTGTTAAAGAGACAATTAAGATTAAATGAGGTCTTAAGGGTATGGTCCTAATCCAATAGAACTGGTATCCTTAGAAGAAGAGGAAAAGATACCAGGAGTGTGTACAACACAGAAAAAAGGCCATGTGAGAACATAATGTGAATGTAGCCATGGAACTTAGGAACCAGGAAGAGTCCTGGTAAGAAACCAATTCTGCTAGTATCTTGACCTTGGACTTCCAGCCTAAAACTACGAGAAAATATCTAGTATGTGATATTCTGTTATCGCAGCCCAAGCAAACTAATACACTTAGAGACAGTAATAGGATCAATGTGGTAAATGAGTTCTCAGCATTTCTACACGTCATACAGTAATACGTTTCAAATGACAGATTCTGAGTTTTATAAAAGCCAAGATAATACATTAAAAGGACACCTACAAAAGGTAATTTTTCATGAATCCAAGTAAATATGATTCCATATAAAATATACTGTGTTAACTCCATTTAAATATCGAACTTAGAGAAAAAGATAAAGGCCAATTACCTTGGCCTGAAGAGATAAAGTGCGTATGTTGACTATCTTATCCTGGTTGCCTGGATGCAGAGCAGAAAAGAATGTTGGGGATCTAAAACCTGTCAATGGTCAAAAGTTAGTGGTCAACTGTTTTATTACAATGGCCAAGACGTTTTAGAAAATATTTTCGCCTCATGTATAAAAGGAAGCCATATCAGCCATCGAAATATTTCTATAATATTACTATGGAAGGTCTTCTTTAAGATAATATAATCTCTTTTTAAGTCAGTCTATGAATTAAATATAAAATTTATTTCTTAATTAATTAGACAAGATAAGTTACTATGTAGGTATGTTGGCCATTAACTCAGTGAATTTGGAGGTTATCTACCTAAATAATAATTTAAGTTTCTGTGAAAGCATTCATGTGTATGTCCTAGGCCACAGCAAGATATTGACAGTTGCTACTGAGTCCAGCCTACTTACTATAGCCACTTCTGGCCCCTAAAATATAACAAATCATCACATGCATGCCCTAGAAGCAACTATATTTAGATGCCTAAGAGGATAGTTTGCAGTAGCAACTTCCTTTTATGTCTTAAGAAATATCTGCCCTTAGAGCAGAAGTGATTAGCATATATTCCTAAAAATGCTAATGTTTCTGAAATTTTTATCATTTGATATTATTTTTCTAAATTTATCTAAACATATTAGCCTAGCAAATGAAGCTCTCCATGATGAAGAGAGAACTGATTTTAGCATCCTTGCAACTAATTGCCTTCCTATCAAAGCTCAAGTCATATTATTCTTGGGTATTTCCCATCTGTGGAATGCTGCAACACCCATCCATTAATTTTCCTTTTCTTTTCTTTTCTTTTCTTTTCTTTTCTTTTCTTTTCTTTTCTTTTCTTTTCTTTTTTCTTTTCTTTCTTTTCTTTTCTTTCTTTTCTTTTCTTTCTTTTCTTTTTTTCTTTTCTTTTTCTTTTCTTTCTTTTCTTTTCTTTTCTTTTCTTTCTTTCTTTTTTTCTTTTTTCTCTTTCTTTCTTTCTTTCTTTCTTTTCTTTCTTTCTTTCTTCTCTTTCTCTTCTTTTTTAAAGAGAGAGAGTGAGAGAGCAGGGTGGGGCTGGGCAGGGGAGAAGGGGAAGAGGGAGAAGCAAAGAGAAAATCAAGCAGGCTCCCCGTCCAACAGGGAGGCACACCTGGGACTCAATCTCACAGCCCTGAAGCCATGACCTGAGCTGAAATCAAGAATCAGACATTAAACCAATGAGCCACCCAGGCACCCCACATCAATTAATTTTTCTTATGGTGTTCTCTGCTTGAAATACAAGTTCTTCTCTTGTCCATATAACAAACAACAATTAAAAATTCAATTTGAATATTCAGACTGGACATCCTTTCCTCTAAAGCCTTTCTTAATAGTCCATAATCCTTCCTTTGTGCCTCTACTGTATGCTGTGTATCTACAGATTTTGCTTGTTTATGTTTTTGACTGTCTCTTTCAAGCTATGAGCTTTTACAGTGTGGGAACTATCTTTTCCACTTATGCTCAATACTTAGTACAACGATTGTTATCTATTAGGTGTTAGATATAAAGAAGAAAGGAAGGAAGGAAGGAAGGAAGGAAGGAAGGAAGGAAGGAAGGAAGAAGGAAGGGGGAAACTCACTGAAGGTTAACCTTATTAAATGTTAAATTGGATTCACATTTTAATAAAATTGTAACCCCTTACTCTTTTCAAATAAATCTACTCTCCTCTCTCAAATTTAATTCCTATTCTCAAGCTCACTCTACATCCAAATAAAATAAATAAAGGTGACATCAAAAACTTTGACGTTTTCTCCTTTTACTTTCTAAATTTATACCTTTTCACCCCTCCATCACCACCGTTTGTTAGAGAAGTCCCAGATCCCTCAAACAACCACAGTTTCCTTGAGGTCTGCTGTGCCTTGTTTGGGCATTGAGCTCTCTGTGGATTAAACTTCTCTCCTTTTTCTTCATTTTTTTTTCTTTATTCTTATCATCAGTCAAAACCTGCTGTTTTAAACATATATTTGAAGGGGTTATCTCTCAGCAACTTGCCTTGAAGAGAAGTACTCTGCTGTTAAATTGACCCACGTAACACACTACCCATTTACCTGGAACAAAAAGGATTTTATTTATTATTATTATTTTTTAAGATTTCATTTATTAATTCATGAGAGAAAGACAGAGAGGCAGAGACATAGGCAGAAGAGAAGCAGATTCCCTTCAGGGAAGCCTGATGTGGGACCTGATCCCAGGACCCTGGGACCACGATCTGAGCCAAAGGCTCAACAACTGGGCCACCCAGGTGTCCAGAGAAAAGAATTTGAAATGTGAATCTCAGTGCCCTTAATCATGTTGTAGGTGATATTTTCCAAATTTTAACTGTTATCTATGTGGGGTCTATTCTATAACCCTGTTTAGCTATACAGTAATCCTGCAACTGTAATCACAATAATTTATTGAGTATGCACATGAATATGTGGATGAATAATAATTAAGTATGTTTATATATAGATAATAGCAATTATCCATTCTATGTTATCCATTAGGCTAAGTCTCTCATGGCAATTAATTCATGTAAAGTTCACATCAACCCTGAAGCATAAGTACTTTCTATCCCCATTTTACACATATAGAAACCAAGGACTGCACAGATTAAATGATTTGTTCTTACTCACGGAGCCAGTAAGTGGGAGAGCTGGTATTTCACTTAAGGCTTTTCTGACTCCAAAGTCCCACGTAACGTTGCAACCCTGATCTGAAGGGATTCTTGGCCAACTGACCAGACAAGGGCAGTAAACTTATTGCCAAGGCTCAGCATTGCAATATGTGGTACTCTTTCAGGAAACTCATTTTTTCCCCAAGCAATAATCTGAATGTGTTTCATTCTCTCAGTGTCTCTTATTCTTTTGGAGCAGAAAAGTTCTGTGTACAAGCTAGACATTTCTACCCTTCCTTCCCTGTGGCGGTAACATTAGTCTTGGTTGGCTATGGCTCATTGTACACTATTTGCTGCTGAGATGTTCACCCTTTCAGCTTACTTAAGGTCATTGATAGAATAAATTTTCATCAATCTATAGTGATGTAGCTCCTAATTAGAAATAAGATAGAAAATTGCAAGTCTGCTTCTAGAGAACATTAAAGGTTGTATTCTCATGAGTCTAAATTACTTACATGTTTTTATAAGCACATTACTTATGATTAAGAATAGTTTCAACTGTACTTTACTGCAAAATTTTAAGAAATGATTGGTTGTTTACAGTATTTGGCACAAGTTTGTTAGTTTCCCTATAATTTCCTAAAGATTTTTCAGTTGTTTCTATATTTTTATATGTATTTTTTCACCCTCAGGGTTATGTTTCACACTTTTAAAAGATTGGTTTTGTGTTTTTTCTTGTTTTCCCTACACTCTGCAAGCAAGGTTGCTCTTTTGTCACCCCTGGGTATATGTGCATCTCTTCAAAATTTTCTGAATTCTCAGCTCACTGAAAGGAACCCATGCCCTTCTTTTCACCTCTAGGTCAGAACCATCCTCCTCAAAGTCTGGAAGTCTCTCCTCTGACTTCATCAGTGCAGTAAGCAAGGCCAGGGCAAAAGGAAAATATGGAGTTTCCTGATGGAAAAGCGAGAAGAAAAATGCCATTAAAGGTATTAAAATGTAAAGTTTGTTCTTTCCTTCGTTATCTGTCAATACATGATGGTGCTTTTTATTTACCACTTAATTTTATTCTAATTAAAGAAAAATTAAAAATTTAAATTGTCAGCATGAATTCTGTTGTTCTTTATATTGTTCAATGCCAGTGTTAAATGCAAATAAAAGTGTCTATCTCATACATAGAATTGCCAAAATTACACAATTTGTATTTCCTAACTCATGCATACAAAATGTATTTCATTTTTACCAGAACAGTGGAAATGCTGCACAGAACTAACTCAACTGTATGTTATTGTTGTTTTCTCCACTTCTTGCTACATATGTATTCTACTAGCATTCTCTCCCTTCTGCTTACTGATAAATAAGGAAAAACTGAAAGGAAAAGGAACCTTGGGTTGCCCTATCTTTTCCTTTCCTTCTGTGTCATCATGTTCAGAATAAATTGTTGGTTAATGTAAGGAGGTAATATGAGTTAAAAAAAAAGGATATAATAAAATGCTTTGGTCATCAGTGTTACTTAGAACACTGTTGTCCTTTCTATGTTTGAAGCAAATTTGGTTCAAATGTCTTGTATGGTCTCTCTAAAGGTTGTCAGTGCCTCTGCTTATCCAGACATAGAGGTAAACACACTTAACTTATACTCTTGAGTCGTGCCGAACTGCCCCACATTGTGAGTTCACTGGAATTCTGTGCTCCTGGGGCAGCACATCTGCTATATGTAAATGGGGCAAAAACATCCATCTTACATGTCTTCCCTTTTCCTGCATCCATGATGCATTCTCAAACTTCATTTATAAAATACAAGATCAAAGATGACTTTATTAAAAAATTTCAAGGTGTTGACAGCATAGGACACCTGGGAGGTTCAGTGATTGAGCATCTGCCTTCGACTCAGATCATGATCCCGGGGTCCTGGGATGGAGTCCCAAGTCAGGGTCCCCACAGGAAGCCTGCTTCTCCCCCTGCCTATGTCTCTGCCTCCCTCTCTGTGTCTCTCATAAATAAACAAACAAATATTTTTTTAAAATTAAAAAAAAAAAAAAAAAGGTAACAGCCGAGCATTAAACCAAGGGCCCAGCCCTTCTGAGTGCAGGTACTATGTGAAAATGCCTCTCAGGTGGCCCTCCCAAGAAGTCACCCTTAATACTAGCCACTTAGCCTCAGTGACGAATTTTTACTGGCTGGCTCTGCATCTGTGTCCGTTCTGAAAGGACAATGGCATCTTGTTTAGTTTGCTCTTAAGATACTCTTTTGCAGGGTCACCTTTAACCCAAATGACACCTTTGTGAAACTAGAAAAAGTTGTCTCCTTTTCTAGGCAGACCAAATTCCATGATAAAGCAAATAACTAATTCATTCCCACCAAATGCCATGGTTGTGAACTCTTTTGAAGGATATTACTTGAACACTTATATACATCAACTTCACTATTTTTTTCACTAATATTTATAGAATGTTAAAGCCAACTATTAGCATAGGGAGAGAGCATTATTGTTGTGGTCCTGCCTCCTGCAACATCTCAACATCCTGCATCTTCTTTCACAGAGACTTTCCTCTTTTCTGCTGTCCTGCCCCTTATATGACACCCACTTTCATTGTTCCTGGTCTTTGTAATCTGTAAACAACTAAGGTACCTCCTAATGCTATTACAATCTGTTGGCTAAACTGGCCTTGGAACCCTTTAGAATTCGGCTACCACAATTTCTACCTCTTCTATTGCCCACCATTATTGTCATAAAACCATCGCTGAAGTCTTCCTGTTGTTAGCACTGACAGTTTGTCTGAGTTTGTCTCCGTCTTGAGTTTTCCTAGTTTCACCCAGTGTCGTGGACATTCCTCCTCCTGCCCAAGTTGGTGTGGTAGTAGCTGCTGCTGCAAAAGCATTGCTGATACCAACTTCATTGGAATTTAGAATGTGGCCTGCCTCTGGTATTTGCAATCCTTCCCCTAGTCAAGAGTAAATTCAGAGACAAAATCATTTAGAAAGGGAGAGAAAAAGTTTCCTGCAGAAATGCAAGAGAGTCAGACATTAAGAAGATTGGCTCACAATATAAAGAGCACAACAAGCATTTAAAAAGGAAAAACCCCACAAAATGTACAAGGTTACCAAGTGTACATTGTTGTGTTTATAGAGAAATAATTTCATATGATTATCATATTCAGAAAGATTGTCATATCTTCAGGTTTCACCATAGTAAAAATTAGGGACATAGTTTTCTTTACTAAGAAGTTCAGGTTAAATAGACATTCAAGATTTCATTTATTTTGAAGACCAGAATCTAAGAACATGACCTTAATGTTAAGTGCATAGTAATACTCAAAGTAAACTGTCAGCTTTTGCTTCTATACCTTTCAGAATTAGTGTTCTTTGGACCAATGCAGAATATTCAATACAAATAAACATTAAAAATAGAAATACCACATGATCCAATAATTTCATTACTGGTATTTACCCAAAGAAAACAAAAACACTAATTCAAAAAGGTATATGTACCCCTATGTTTGTTGCAGTATTATTTATAATAGCCAAGATATGGAAGCAACCAGATTTCCATCCATAGATGAATGGATATGGAAGATGTGGTTTTGCTCTTAATTTAAATCATGGCTATAGCAGTCAAAATTAGAAGTGCAAACCAGTGCATTAAATTAAGCTGGGAAGTAATTGATTCATCGAATAGACAATTCTTTCCATATAGTAGAGTAGAATGACCAGGTGTTAGGATAGATTATGTAGATAATTCTTTGTTTTGATCATTTCTAGAGATAAAATGAAACACAAATTATAAATGGAGGTCATGTTTGGAGCCTTCCATCAATATGACCAGATTTTGCTTAGAAAAATGTTTTTTAACAGTAGTAGGATGCTGACAGTGAAGTGTAGGCATTTTTAAGAAAACCCATTAAGGCGTGATCCCGAGATTCCAGGATCAAGTTCCACATTGGGCTTCCTGCATGGAGCCTGCTTTTCCCTCTGCCTATGTCTCTGCCTTTCTCTCTCTGTGTCTCTCGTGAATAAATAAATAAAATATTTAAAAAAAAAACATTAAAATCTATCTGAATTTTTGCATTTAAGCCAACACCAGTTGTCTTATCACTTGTACTGGATTCATGGTGCTCATTATTCTCAGAACAAATTAAATTAACCTATACTCCACATGGCCTCTACTTACCTTTCCAGCCTGTCTCATGTATAATCCTTCACGTTCTGGGATCCAGTTGTTCTGAACTGCCTATGGGCCTCCAGATGTGTTGACCTCTCTTTGACCCTTGGCCTGACTCCTTCCCTGCCGTCCATCCTTTCTTCCATTTTTCTCACTTAAATTGATGAGGAACATTGTCTCACACAAACTTGGTTTCCTCCTCTTGGATACCATCCCTGGCCGCCATGTTCCGATTTACTACACTTCAAGTGTCATTGTTTTATACATATATTTTTTTCTACTTCTGTAGACTATAAACTCCTTGAAAGAAGGAGTGTATATAAGTCATATTTTTTATTTGCATCTTCTAAATTAATCTCCTTATAAAATAGAGCTTTTAAATATATGTGAGTAAAAACTATAAGGAAAACATTTTCTCTGGATAGAGCTATAATGCAGAAACTGGCTCAGAGAATCTCTATTGTAGCTCTTTTTCCTGCCACAAATGGATCATATGATATATAAGTCATTCTTCTATATATTTTTGGGAATTCTAAAATGAGAATCCTAATATTAGTCATGCATAACTTACAAAATTCCTGTGAACATTGGAAGTATTAAAAATAAAAAAGTAGGAAAGTTTAAAAAACAGTAAGAGGAATAGTACTAACTTCAACCTGGACCTCTGACCCCATATATCACAAGGGACAAGGACAGATCCTGACATATCTAAGTGTTCAATATGTGTTAGTTCATGTCCCTCCTATGTCATCTCACAGTTAATGCATTTAGAGAGGGATGTGTTGAACTTGTCATGATTATAGTTGGTCTAAATATCTCAGTTACAAGGGGCTCATTTTATATGAAGGCTTTTCAAGGATAAACTTTAAGAGTGTCTCCCTAACAAAAATTGCCACAACCAAGCAGCATTAAGTTCAAAGATCTTTGAATAACTATCTAGCATTCTTATACACATACAAAGTATTTGAGGGGGGAAAGTAGGTTGTTTTTGTTTTTGGGTTTTTTTTCCCCCTTGGCTCAGCATGTTTCTTTTGGTAAAGCAAAATATTTTATGGCTCTAGGTTTACTCTGTAGCTGGCAGAGCTAGTGGAATATTATCATGCTTGATGAAACACTACTTCTGCTCAAACAAATGTATATCAAAATGAAAGTAAGTGGAGAGATTACTGCTTTTTAGATTAGTGTCTATTATCAATAAGCAGAGAGTTTCAAGTGCTTTAGTTAATGTGATTTCTTTGCCATTAAGGATAATTTATTGTTCTATTGTATGAATAGTTGTCAAATCTTTATACAATGAGTCAGATAATTCTTTGCACAATATTTAGTAGCTCTGTAAAAAATGAGATTTGAAATGTATCAAATGGGGGACTACCTTTTAACATTTCGTCTCAGAGAAGATGCTTGCTGCTTGAACATTTGATACAGATATAATCAGATAATATCTACATGCGGCAGAGTGCCCAGGAGCTATTTACATGTGGCTGCCATCTTGTTGATTGATCACACATGATTTACATGAATTAATGAATCTGATATGACCAAATTGGTCATGTCACCATTATTACAATGTCAAAATGAGTCCAAAAAATCAAAGCGTTTGATTCTGAATTTGGCTACACACAAGCTTTTCTGTCATTGAGTGAGGTCAATGGAATGTGTTAGTATGTCTGTGGGGGTGGTGGAGTCAGGGTGGGGAGACCACAGAGATGCAACAGAACTGCAGCCATGCAGACCATGGCATCATCTCCTGACTAACCCCTGGTAAGGATGGCCCAGGCAAGGGCAGGCTGGGGTCAGAGAGATCAAGAAAGAGTGATAGATTGTTATCTCAGAAGGCTGCCTAGGGACTAAGGAATAGATGATGCAAAGATGCTAACAACCAGGATCTATCACAGAGCTAAATTTCCCCATCAAGCTTCTGGGTCACCAGAAGAGTAAGCAAAAAAGGCAAACCACAATCTTACAAAAAAAAAGTACTGGACACCTGGGTAGCTCAGTGGTTGAGCATCTGCCTTCAGCTCAGGGCATGATCCCAGAGTCCCAGGGTAGAGGTCTGCATCAGACTTCCCACAGGGAGCTTGCTTCTCCCTCTGCCTATGTCTCTGTCTCCGTGTGTCTTTCATGAATAAAATAAATAAAATCTTTAAAAACTTGACATGGCTTGACCCATTGTATGGATCCCTTAATAGAAAACACAAGTTTGAGAGCCAGGCAGCAGTCTTGGAAACAGGGCTAGAGCTTCATATATCTTAAGGTAGAAAATCAAAATATAAAATTCAAAACAGAGCATAAAGAAAAGTTGGCTTGATGTTTCACGATTGGAACCATAAACAATGGCTTCTTAAATAGTTCTTGACCAAGAAAAGTTTCCCCAGGGACCAGAGTTTAGATGAATATATCTAGATGTAAGGCTTACAGAACGAGGCAGCACATGCACAATGCTGAAGATGCACTGTCAGAAGTTTGCTGATAAATGTTTACCATTTGTAACATTTGCTGATTTCTATAGTGTAAATATCCTACTGTGGCTTGTTCCAAGCTACCATCATGTTATCAACTTGCCTACAAAAACTCCTAGGAATGTTAACAGTTGGTTCTTGTGAGGCAGTATAAACTAGTTGCAGCGTGCCACTCTTGCATGGATGAGTCTATATCAGACTCAATTTATCAAACAATTTATTAAACTTAAAAATAAAAGTATAAATTATTTTAAAACAATATTTTATTTGCTTATTTTTATTTATATATTTTTTATTTTTTTTATCATTCAGAAAATATTTACTAAGTACCTTCAGAGCTTGTGCTGGCCATTACTCAAGTCCAATAGAGCATCTGTTCTGGAAGCTCATGACTATATTGTATACAAGGCATACAGTCCCTGAATTATTTTAAATTATGGATAGCTAACAATTTAACCAGAAAATTCTTGTACCACAAATCCTTTTCTACTCATTCCTTTGCACATAGAATCTAATTCTACTCTCTATCAGAACTGGAATTAGTACTTACTTGACTTCACTCAGGGCCTAATCTGTCATAAATATTCAATAAATCACTAGTGAATATGCCAGGTTTCTTTACTTGGGAGCCTAATAAATGCAACTGGTGTCCAAATAACATCCAGCTGTTTGTAAATTTACTTTGTATATTTGTAAATGTGCATTTTTTGCAGAAAGAGCCAGTCATGCTCATATTGCAATAAGTGAAAAATATATTTTTCTTTTTATATTATTATCTCTCCTCCATAGCATAAAAGCTGCAAGTATTCCAATTTCTGAATTCTCAAAGCATTATATTTGTGATTTTATTGTAACCTCAGTGCTTTGGAGTGATGTGGTCATGTCTTTTTTTTCACCAGGATATCCTCTTACTTCCTGAAGAGTAGTTTCCATGTCTTATTGCCTCTGAGATCTTAATCCTCAGTGCTTATTATCAGTTTATTTTTTTTATTGTTGTAGGTGAGCCTGATACACTGTGTGTCTTCAATATCTTTACAAAATTGATATAAAATTGCAAATTTTACTGTACTCTAATAATTAACTAAAAAAATAAAATATATATTGAGTAAGTATGGCTCTGTCTGGTAGACATTTGCTTTCTCAGAATTTCCATTGCTTCAATTTATGTTAATATTGGTGATGAGGGGTATCCCTGGGTGACTCAGCAGTTTAGCACCTGCCTTCAGCCCAGGGCATGATCCTGGAGTCCCGGGATCGAGTTCCACGTCTGGCTCTTTGCATGGAGCCTGCTTCTCCCTCTGCCTGTGCCTCTGTCTCTCTCTCTGTGTCTCTCATGAATAAATAAATAAAACATTTAAAAAAATATATTGGTGATGGTATTCACATTCTGCTTGAAACATTTCAATGGTGACATCCGGGTTGTTATTAAGATAAATTACTTAAGGAAATTGCATAAGAGAAAGTTACTAAGGACAAATTGAAAATTATGACAAAGTGATCAGTGGACTTATTTGTATAAATTTGAGCCAGGAATTCAGTGAGTCTGTTACAGTGGAGACCCTATCCTAACACTGATATGATCAAACTGACTTTACCAAAAGAATACAGGTCACTAGCAAGAGAAAAGCTCTAGTCTTCAGAGTCTTTCTGTGGCTCCACACACCATCTCTGCAATGTTATTGAACTTTTACAGATTGATATAACCTCTTGGCCAGAAAAGCACCTTCCTGTTATAGATTGGGATATTATTTAAGGACTTACTTTTTATACTGGTCATTTTCATATAGCTCTTCCAACTAAACCAAAGAGAAGAGTTAATATCTATATATCATATATGACATTTTCCTTGAAGAGGTGATAATGGAAGGTGGAGGTATTAAAGAACCCTTCATATTACAATTCTGTGCTTATTTTGTGAAAGGTTAGAGCCACATTTAGATCCTGAAGCCCTGGATTTCAATTTTAATTTAAGCATTCTTTCCCAGTGACCTTTCCCTTTTACTGCAAAAAAGACAGTGTTCAGTTTGACACTTTTGTTCTTTAAAATCTACCTGCTTCCTTGACTTTTAAGTAAGAACTGAGAGAGCCTATCAGAGTCTGTCATAAGGCAGGCATTTTTCCCCCTCGAGGGCTTTTGCGTTCTCTTTATTGGAACAGGCATTATTCAGCCTAAAGCAAGGAAGACCTAAGAACAGTCTTTAAGGAAGCTGGATTGTTAATAGAGAGAAAACAGGGAAACACTGCCTTGCCAATGATGTGGGATCTGTAACCTCTAGCTCCCTACTCCTTTCAAAGCCTGTCAAGTATCATCATCAGCTTATTAAGCAGAGGGGTTGATAAAAATTGATGTTAATTTTAATCGACTCCTATTCATTTCTCTAAGGGGTGGAGAATGACAAATTATTCAGTAATAGTTACAGCATGTATCAAAAATTTATTTTTTCCAAGATACTGGGACACTCCAGCAATTTAATGATATACACCATTAGTTCTAAGTCAGACTGGATGAAAGTTGAGCCCTTCAGCGCAGCTACTAGACTACCTAGTTAGAACCTATTAATAATAATAACTAAATATGTCATAGTTTGGGTTATATAATGTATTTTACAAATGCCCTCTACAAAATACCATAAAAGTAAAAAGTAAATCCCAAAGTTTTAACAATATTAACACATTTGTTTAGTACAAAAATGACCCAATACAATACTAATCAAGAGATACATAATAAACCTGATAGACATGGCAGCTGCCATCAGAGAACCAATTAAACAAATAATCTAGTTGAAAATTGAAAAAGAAATAATTTCCCAGAAGTTTGTTTGTCTGAACCAATGTTCCCAATTGGCTTAGTTCTGTTTTGTTTAAGAGAAGGTTTTTGGGGGCACCTGGGTGGCTCACTCAGTTGGGTGTTGGACTCTTGTTCCAGCTCAGATCATGATCAGGGTTATGAGATCGAACCCCACATGAGACTCCCTGCACTCTCTCTCTCTCTCTCAATCTCTCCCCCACCTCCCTCCTTCTCAAGTAAATAAATAAATAAAACTTTTTAAAAAAAAGAGGGAGAAGGTTGTTTGGCTAAAACACTTTTATGAATGGAAAATATATTATATTACATTTACAAAAACAGAAAGAAAAGAAAGAAAAGGAACACCACCAACAACAAAAAAAACCCAAAAATTTATGAAGTGTTTTCCCTGTAGTAGTGATTGTCTAGTACTCAGTAAATATTCTTCCTCTCTCTTCCTCTCCTTTTCCTCTTTGGCTTTGACAAATATTCAGTCAGCACCTGGTTTGCTCCAGGCATATTGTTAGTTAAACAAATATTTCAAATATTTTACCTGGACTTATGGAGCTACTACCAAGTTGAGATGGGATGCAGAGACTTCTTTACAACTAAAATGTACTTACTTGATTGAAATAATTAATATTAAATCTCATTATAAAGATTTAAAATAGAACAATAGGGAAGTAATGAATTCTGCATTTAGATTTGGTCAAGTCTCTATAAAGATTTATTCACTCATGTGTTCAGAGAGATATCTGAGAATGTTCCATCTCATCAAGGCTTATTTCCCAATAAGACTTAGTTGATGCTTTATCTCTACTCACCTCATCCCTCTATATACACAAACCCCACGATCATCTGAAATGTGTTTCTTCCCTTAGCAATTTAACTACATCAATCTTTAAAAGTTCACTTCAAGTCTCATTAAGACTTCCTTGAAGCCCACAAAAAATGCTACCTCCATCTTTGTGATTTCCTCTTAAATAGAGCAAATAAGATCTCACACTGATTTTCTTTTTTTTTTAATTAATTTTTATTGGTGTTCAATTTATCAACATACAGAAAAACACCCAGTGCTCATCCCGTCAAGTGTCCACCTCAGTGCCCGTCACCCATTCCCCTCCAACACCCATCCTCCTCCCCCCTTCCACCACCCCTAGTTCGTTTCCCCGAGTTAGGAGTCTTTATGTTCTGTCTCCCTTCCTGATATTTCCCAACATTTCTTCTCCCTTCCTTTATATTCCCTTTCACTATTATTTATATTCCCCAAATGAATGAGAACATACACTGTTTGTCCTTCTCCGATTGACTTATTTCACTCAGCATAATACCCTCCAGTTCCATCCACATTGAAGCAAATGGTGGGTATTTGTCGTTTCTAATTGCTGAGTAATATTCCATTGTATACATAAACCACATCTTCTTTATCCATTCATCTTTCGATGGACACCGAGGCTCCTTCCACAGTTTGGCTATTGTGGCCATTGTTGACAGAAACATCGGGGTGCAGGTGTCCCGACGTTTCATTGCATCTGAATCTTTGGGGTAAATTCCCAACAGTGCAATTGCTGGGTCGTAAGGCAGGTCTATTTTTAACTCTTTGAGGAACCTCCACACAGTTTTCCAGAGTGGCTGCACCAGTTCACATTCCCACCAACAGTGTAAGAGGGTTCCCTTTTCTCCGCATCCTCTCCAACATTTGTTGTTTCCTGCCTTGTTAATTTTCCCCATTCTCACTGGTGTGAGGTGGTATCTCATTGTGGTTTTGATTTGTATTTCCCTGATGGCAAGTGATGCAGAGCATTTTCTCATGTGCTTGTTGGCCATGTCCATGTCTTCCTCTGTGAGATTTCTCTTCATGTCTTTTGCCCATTTCATGATTGGATTGTTTGTTTCTTTGGTTTTTCTAGTTGTTTTTCTCCCCAACTAGATGAGCAACTGAGTAGAAACTGAGAGTTACGAGCTCTTGGTGCAGCTCTGTAGAGTCTCTTAGTTCTTCTTACAAGAAATTTAGCAGTTGATAACTGTGTATAAATAGTTTCTTTTCCCTGAGAGTTTGACAGCTGCCTAATAATCTCAATTCTTTTCTTCCCTCTTCCCAGTCCTTACGTCACATGAGCATATTCTCTTATGGGCTGTAAATAGTAAGATTTCTAACCATTTAAAGAGTTTTATATATTTTATTTTTCATGAGAAGATAAACCAAGAAAAAGAACTGGAACATACTGGTGGTCATATCACTAACCAAAGGTATGGTCTTATTCTTTTGTAACTTAAATGCTTTAGGAACATTTTAGTAGAATTCATTCTCAGAGATAATGGGACTTGTTCTCGACTCAATAAGGTTCTTTGAGTGTAAGGGGTAAAAGAATGGCTTCAAAGAAAGGTGATCCATACATAGAAAATGCTGATTATATAGTCACCAGACATCATAGGGGTATACTGATTTGCCAGAGGAGACTGAAACTTCCCCTTTCTGATGTATTTTTCCATTTGTTATTTTGACTTTGAATCATTCTCTTTCTGAAGCACAGGAATACAAATTGCAAAGGATTTATAAAAGAATAGAATTGACTTCAGATCTCTTCCTTGCCTGAATTTGCAAGTCTTTGTAATGATCTTGTTTTAAAGTAGATGTACATTCATTCTAAGAGAAACCACAGCATACTTTGATACTATGTCCTTCCTGCAGTTATTTGCTTCCTTAAGGAGAAAGTAAGAAAGGTTTTCAGACTTGAAATATGTGGATTTAGTGGATTGGTTGATTATAGTGCCTTTACCTCCCCCCTTTCTTCTGCCTAAACTGAGCACAATGAAATTTCCTTAGACGTTTAGGAGGAAAATGATACTTCCCCTGGGTTGTCCTTGAGCTAACAGCTGCAGACTTCAGATTTTCACTATAACTCAGGCAGCAGCACATGTGAGGAAATAGGTCCTGCCCTCACTTAAAAGTTCAAAGGCTATGATAGAAAAATGTGCCCATATTGAGTAACTTCTGAAGAGGCTGAACCTATACTAAAGTAACAAGGTGAAGTATTGACAAACATTAGGAGGTTAGAGTGAAAGGCTCAATAAAGGTCTTCCATAGAAGTTAGCCAAAAGAGAGATGATCTAGATAAGGTCAAAGAAATAAAGAGTTCATCAGCAGGAAACATACACAGTGGTCACAAATCAAAGTAAACACAGAAATTGCTGAGTGATGTGCCAGCTGACATTTTCCCCCTAAGGTGTTAAAAATGTACAGATATATAAATAGAAATAAAATATTTTTAAAAGTCATGTAACAATTATCTACATGTGTTCAATTTGTATATGATTCAGGACTGTTCGGCTCTAGGTGAAGCCATCAAGACCATGGTGCAGCTTTGATGTCTGATTCAGATCTTAGGGCTGCCTTATAAGTGAGACTCCCTTGTCAACATTTTTGGCCCACTACTTAGACAATACAATCCCTCAAATGTAGAATGAACCTATCATATCAGATTTCACTATGTCATCTAATAACATATGTTCAGTTTAATAAGGGGTTGTTTATTTTTTCACAGCCCTCTAGGGTACACTGATTATCTTGCCATGTTTCTGTGAATTGTAATAAAATGAACATATTTTAAATTCTCTTCCCACATTAGAGAAATTAAACCTCGAAAAGTATTGAGGAAGTCCCAAATTTGTTCTTCATATAACCTCTAGAATGATCTCTCTAAAAGGGCACATCTTATCACATTCTTATTAACAATATCTTCCATTCTCATTTTCCTGTAAGGATTAAGGGAAGTGATGAATGTGAAAGTTCCAGTACAATGCCATGCACAAAGCAGTTCTCAATAAATACTGATCCCTCTGGCTTTCTCTCCTTGGCTTGAATGACAATATGAAGACTAGATCAAATCCTGCTCATCACAATACTCAGAAAGGATGCATAAAATGTAACAAATTCCTTTTAAATATATAGATGAATCCTTAAGAAAGTAAGAGAATAAAGAGGAAAATCATAAAGAGGGAATCAAAAACACAATGATAAATGTGAACTGGTACTGGGATTATAATGAGGTGGCAGACAATGAGAATTTTCTATTAGAAAAAAATATATATACGATTTGGAGTTTAATGTCACCCAGGAACAGGAGATGAGGTCTTTGGTTTAAAAGATCTAGGGAGCAAAACTCCATACCATTGCATAAAACATTGGTTTTATGTCTTACAGCTCACATACAGATGACATGCTCAGAATAAATGTGGACTGAAAGTAAAAATAAATCTTTATCTTGACACAAGAAGACCACCAAGAAGCTTGACTCCCTTGACCTGACTCTCAGAAGAATAAATAAATCTGTCAAGAAAACTAAATATTAACACAATATTAATTAAAAATTCAATGGAAGGTAAAACAGCATAATAGGCACAGAAAAAGAAATAGAAGAGCTAAAGATAGATTTGAGGAAATTATCCAGAATGCAGCACAGAGAGATAGAACAATAAAACATGTAAATAGAGTTTAAAAGACATAGAAGATAGAATATATCTCTCCAACATTTGCAATAGGAGTTGTCAAATAACAGAATTAATGGAGAACAAGTAAATATTTAAGGTGAAAATAAATTAAAAATTTCCAGAATAGAAGAAATAGGGAAATCACAGAGTCCAAAATAGATTTGGAAATGACAATGAGTACCAAATTAGGTAAGTGTAATAAATCCACCTTTAAGCAAATACAGAAGTGAGTCTAGAAATCACAGAAGAAAAATCATGGAAGCAAAGAGAAAGAAAAGACATGAAAATTGGGCTACAACTAACTCCTTTAAAAAGGAAGAAGATAGAAAAATAATATATTCAGTGTTCAAGAAAAAAATAGCCAGTAACTCAGAATTCTACATTCCGATAAATAAGCATTTAAGATCAATAGTAGAATGAATGATTTCAAACTCATAGTAACTGAGCATCCTCTCCAACAGATTTTCAAAAACATACCTTCTAAAAGAAATAACTTCTGTGAGGAAAAAAAACAAAAACAAAAACAAAATACCTCACCCAGAAAGAAGTACAGACATATTGAGATGAGTGGTACACAAATAAATTACTAAATATATAGATGCATTAAAATTTAAGCATTAATAACAAAAAATAATTGAGTTTAAAAAATAATGTAAGTAAAATGCTATGTAGTAAAGATGTTAAAATTAATATGAGCAAAGAAAAATTTTGAACACTTATAGTTAGAACAGAGATTAAACAACATGAATATCATAATCACCTTAATGGCAATATTATGGGTGAAAAAAGTAACTGATTAAAGGAATAGGTGAAAGCCTGACTAGTTTTATAACAAAGAATTGAATCAGTCAGTAATAATGTCTATACATTAGGCCCAAATACCACACAAATTCCAAATTCAGACTTAAATTCTACAAATAATATCAGAACAAGATTGCTCAATATTATTATTTTTTAAATATTTTTTTTATTTATTCATGACAGAGAGAGAGGCAGAGACACAGGCAGAGGGAAAAGCAGGCTCCACACAGGGAGCCCAACGTGGGACTCGATCCCGGGTCTCCAGGATCACATTCTGGGGCCAAAGACGGCACTAAACCGCTGGGCCACCGGGGCTGCCCTTAATATTATTTTTTAAAAGATTTTATGTATGTATTCATTAGAGAGCGAGAAAGCATACACATGATGGGGAGGACCAGAGAGGGAAAGAGAGGGATAAATAGACTCTATGCTGAGCATGGAACCTGACTGGGGCTCCATCCCAGGACCCTGGGTCATGACCCCAGCCAAAACCCAGAGTTGGAGGCTTAACCAACTATGGCCCCAGGCGCCTCTATACAATGTTATTTAAGCTTTTTCAGAAATTAGAAATTGAAGAAATACTTCCCAATTTATTTTACAATTAAAGTATTATCTGATACTACATTAAATAGATTATGAGAAAGGCAAATTATAAGCACATCTTTTAAAACCAAATGAAAAAAAAAACGCTAAATAAAATTCACAACTGTTCAAAGCAGATTCAGTGATATACCCATAAACTTTCATCATAATGGGGCTGTGTTTTTGAAAGAATGCAAGTGTTTTAGCATAAAACATTTAGTTATGCAATTTTCCTTCTTAACATATTAAATGTCAAAATTAGCACGTTTATAGAATCAAACATTAATATAATTCAACAGCGATTAATGAAAAATCTCACCAATTTAGTAACAGAAGGAAACTTCCTTGACTTAACACCCTACAATAAACATTATACTTAATGGTGAAATATTACAGTTTCACTTAAAATCATTTTAAAATTACATCTAAAATTCAATTTTATCAAACAACTCTTAGAGGGTTGAAAAAGAAAGAAAAATATTTTCTTATTTTTTAGAACCATAAGATTGTCTTCCTAGAATATACAAGAAAAGTGGCTGGTGGATTCAGGACAGACCACACCAAAATGTGCACCTTAGCATATTAAATATGTTAAGCTGAGGAATTTGAGAAAACAGCAGAAGCAGAAACCTCACTTTGACCTCCCTATACACAAGATTCTCTTCTGAAACAGGTCATAAAACCCTCAGGTGAAAAGTGCCCTCCTGATACTCAGAGGAAAGGACCATTCTTATCTCTGAAGACAAAGGACCCCAAGCAGAATCCTTACAAACAGGGATTCCCTGAGTTTACTACACTCACTTCATATTTTTTGATCTATCATATTTCTATATGACTGTCCGTTCTTCTTCATCAAGCTTAGCATAAAAGTAGTCAGGCCTAACTATTTCTTTGGGTTCTCATTTCCTTCTGGAGGCTCCTGTGCCACATAAAACTTACATTAAATAAATTTTCATGTTTTTCTCTTGTTCATCATTTTTAGTTTAATTTTCAGACCCAGCCAGAACCTTAAGAAGGTCAAGAAACATTTGTTTCTCTTCTATAGACAATCAGAATTGATCAAAGAATCCAGCAAAGTTGTTGGATAAAGGAACAATATGAAAATCAATTAGTTGCCTATGTACCCATACGTACAAATATTTAGAAGATATACTGGTTTAAAATTAAAAAAAAATAGAATTAAAAATGGAAACAAAAGAATAATGCTCCTAGAATTAAATTTTTAAAAAATGTATAAAACTTTTATGAAATAATTCAGAAAACATTGAGATATTAAAAAGACCTAAAATACTTGGATAAATGTCAATCGAGAGGACAATTCACTATCAAAAACATAAAATTTTTCTAAAATAGATAAATTTAAACATTTAATACATTTTCATCAAAATTCCAACAAGTTTTATTATAGATCAATATAAGCAAAACCCAATAATTCACAAGGAAGATTAACTGGACAAGAATAGCTAGAGCATGCTAATGACTAATAAAGGGACCCTTGTACAAGGAGATATGTGTTTACTACCCTTCCACAATAAATAAGAGAGTATGGTACTGATAAAAGAATAAACAAATACAGTAACAGGGACTGATAAATAAATAAAAATAATTCAGAGTATGGAACTGACCTTTTCATTTATGGAAACATGGTATATGAGAGGACTGAACTAGAAAATCAGTAGATAAAAATTTGAACCATACAACAAACGGTCCCAGTAACATTGGTTTTCCACACAAAAAGAAAAAAGTAATATCAGATTCATATCTCATTTCATATGTTAAAGACCAGATGAAGTACAGATTTACATCTTAAAATCAAAAGTTTTTGGAGGTATATATATGAAGACATATTTATGACAGAAGAGTAAGGAAGAATTTCTTTAAGAAGATGCAAAAAGGCCAAACCACAAGCAAAATGTTGATAAATGTACCTGCATGAAATATTTTTAGGAAAAAAAGGACAAACTTTAGAAACAAGCTACAGAACCAGTAAAGTTTCATTTGTGCAACATACATATCTTAGAAAATACTAGTTGTCAGCCTAGAAATCAACATAAAAGAGAGGGAGAAAGAGAAAAATAAGTAAAGACTATTAATAGACATTTCTCAGAAGAGGAGCGCAAATGGCCAAAAAACTGTATGGAAAGAGGTTCAGTCTCATTAGTAATCAGATAAATGCAATTGTAAGCCAAAATGAGATAGAATTTGAGATATTTCAGGTTGAAAACATGCTGTATCACAAAACACTAAAGGCTATGAAGATGTGAAGTTATTGGCAGCTCTCATCTACCACTCGAGGGAACGTAAATTGATAAAACTACCTGATAGAAAACACTTTTGCAGTATCTAATAAAATAAAGAGGTATATTTTCTATATTCCAGCAATTCCTCTACATGTATTTATCCTAGAGAAATTCTTTCATGTAAGTAAATATTCATATGCATTATAGAGTTAGAAGACAGAGCAAGTCTTTAATGTCAGCTGAATTAAATATGTGTTAATTTCTTCTTAAAGATAAAAAGTCTCTACTGAGGTTTCTTATTTGACTCTCTTTAGAGGAAAAACAAAATAGAGGACAAAAACATGATGACTAGCAATATGAGAAACTCCAATATTTGGCTGAATACTCCCCCAGCAAAGTGAAATACATCTAATTAAAAGGAAGAATCAAGAGTTATGATATATCATAACTCAACCAACTATGATATATATATATATATACACTACATATATACATAGGTATACTCATATTTCAGTAAGTTCTTTGTTCTTATATAGAGAATACTTATTCAATTCAAGAAATATTTATGGGATGGGGAATTTCAAGGTCAAGATAGTGGATTGATCATACATAACTCCTTTTACTTGAATCCTAGATCTCACTAAAAAAAACTATAAGAGATTCTTTTAAAAATTCATAATTCCATAATGAGAAGGAGAAAAGGGAAGGAAGTAGTAAAAGAAAATGTTCAAAACTGGGGAAAACGTAGAGAAGTAATAACTTACCTACCAGATTCAAGGAAGCTTATTCCTAAACCAGCAAAGAAAAAGCTGAGATTCAACCCAATTTTAATCATAAAATCTTCAAAAAATTCAAGACTTAAACAGAGGGTTAAAACAGGGTGATAGAATAAAATATATTTGGGAAACAGATTCGTGCACCCTATTTAATTTATTTTATGAATGTCCCCTGGAAGGGCACTCTGAAGAGGATGAAAGAGAAAAGATTTGATATGGGGACAAAGAGCTCAGCTGTATGTTTGGGTACAATACCAAAAAGAGAGGATTAAGTTGCTCTATATATTCTGATTATTGAAAGTTCTCTTCCTTGACTCAGACTCCCAGAATACTATAGAATTTTATTATACTACATTCAGAAAATTGGAGAAATATGATCAATCCAAAGAGACCAAGAAAAAACAAAAGAAACAAAAGAAACAAAACAAACAAACAAACAAAAAACCAAAAAGACCTAAAGTTTTTGACATGGTGATAATTAAAAAATGTCCCACATGATTGCTATGTGCTAAAACTAAATATGATGGGATCCATCCATATGTTCATAGCTTGCAATCAACTATTTAGTTCTCCACTCTGAACATAGGCAGACAGCCAAAGATTACTGCCAATATGAATATCAGAAACCAGAAAAATAGGTAAAATTAGGAGAAATGGAGATAGGAAGAAAAAATGTTGACATACATTTTATGTGTGTGTGTGAATGTTTGATTTATTTATATACATATATATCTAAGCTTATATAGTTGTATGTATATATATATGTAGTTGTATGTATATACATATATGTGTATATATATGCATATATATACAACCTTCATTAACCTCTCTAGAAGAATAAAAATAGATATTATATCCATTAAACAAGAAAATGGTACTAAAAAATAGGATATTCAGAAAACAAAATGGCCCCTTAGAAATTAAAAACCTTCAGCAATAAGGTTCAGATTACAAGATCTGAAAAATATAATTGAAGAGCTCTCCTAGATTTTGAGTCAAAAAAAAAAAAATATATATAGGGCAGCCCCGGTGACTCAGCAGTTTAGCACTGTCTTCAGCCCAGGGTGTGATCCTGGAGACCCGGGATCGAGTCCCACATCGGGCTCCCTGCATGGGGCCTACTTCTCCCTTTGTCTGTCTGTCTGTCTCTCTCTTTCTCTCTCTCTCTCTGTCTCTCATGAATAATAAATAAAATCTTAAAAAAATAAAAAATAGACAAGAAGAGTATGATAGATCCAAGATGGGTGCCAACATTCTGAGTATTCTTCTTAGTGAAATGCAGTCTAATTCCCCTCCTCTTGCATCTAGGCTGTATGTAGTGTCTACTTTGATAAACAGAATATGGCAGATGTGACATGGAAAGAAAAGATTGTCAAAGCTTGCTTACATTCTATTAACTTCCTTACTAGTGGCTTTTTCCTAAGGGGAAAAATTAATGCAATGTACCTGGTCTAATGTCCTAGACCCCTGCATACATGAATTAATAGTATTTGTGAAGAGGATGAGGCCTTACCTATTGGAAGCCCCTAGCAGGATGTTCTCTAACTAAAGGATTATTTAGAGTATTAAAAAATAACAAAACAAAGCAAAATCTATGAGGCGTAGCTTCTTGGAGAATGCCCCATAAACCATACAACTCTCTGGGGTATAAATGGGCCAAAATTGAAATAGCAGTTTTAGTACTTCAGAAATCATTCAGAGATATTATAACAAAATGAGGATATATTCATAAAAATGATTAAACTTCAGATAAGAACAGAATGAATCTGCAGTATTCTTGCCCAAGACTGTTCCCAGGTAGAGATCAAATCTTTTATTCTACATGAGAGGTGCACTTCCGATGCAGGAAAGAATGATTAGAAGTGCCCTCGATACCCCAGATCTCTACATTATATAAGACTCTCAATTGCTGGTATTCTTGACACAATTAGTAAAGCTTAATATCGGGTAAGGGCTTTAATTTATGTTAGTCTCATTTGTCAACTTGATCTTGTGTGTTAGTTCAAGGTACTGTGCTGTTTCCAGGCCCAGGCCGTAAGAGATGGAAGCTTCTCCTTCTTGTCCCTTGAAATGCTGTCAGTAGACCATGTTGCCGGTCTAACTCCCCTCCCAGTGAAACTGAGTCCAGTGACTGCTCTACCAATGGAATATGGTGAAAATGATAATGTGGTAAATTCTGGGCCCAGGCCTTTAGAGATTAAAAGCATTCTCTTCCTATCTCTTGAAACCTTCTCCCTAGGAGCCCTGAAGCACCATACCAGGAATCTGACTACCCTGACATTGCCTATTTGAGGAGTCAGGGGCAGGCAGACTGGTGCAGAGTCTGAACTAAGCTCGACCCTCATCCTTGCCCACCAAGCTGTCAAGTTATATGATGATGCCTTGGCTCATTCATGCCATCCCTCAGGTGAGTTCCAGCAAATGATCTCTGTCAACGCCACAGAAATAAGAATTGTCTGCTAAGGCCTGCCTGAACTTCCAATCACCCAAATCATAAGATATGATCAAATTGCTGTTTTTGCCACTAAGTTTTGGCAAAATTTGTTATAGAGCAAAAGATAGCCAACTCAAGGGGTAAAATAAAAGGAAAGGACAATCCAGGGGTAAACATGTAAGAGTTCTGTGCTGCATGTTAACTAGCTAGAATTTAAATAAAATAAATGAATAAAATAGAAGTTAAAAAGAAAAAAATACAATAAAAAAGATTTGACCCCCTCTGATGGCAGGGATTAGTATGTGTGTGTTTGGACTTCACCTAAGTGTATAATAAAATAATAAACTGGGGATCCCTGGGTGGCTCAGCAGTTTAGCACCTGCCTTTGGCCCAGGTAATGATTCTGGAGTCTCAGGATCGAATTCTGCATTGGGATCCCAGCATGGAGTTTGCTTCTTCCTCTGCCTGTGTCTCTGCCTCTCTCTCTCTCTGTCTCTCATGAATAAATAAATAAAATCTAAATAAGTAAATAAATAAATAAATAAATAAATAAATAAATAAATAAATAAAATAATAAAAAATAAAATAAAATAATAAACCATAGGGCACCTGGGTGGCTCTGATAATTGGACATCAGACTCTTGGTTTTGGCTCGGATCCTGGTCTCTGGACAATGGGAATGAGCCCCACCTTGGGATTCCTGCTCAGCCCAAGTCCCCTTGTCCCTTTCCCACCTGCGTGTGTTCAAACATGCTCTCTCTCTCTCAAATAAATAAATGAATAAACTCTTTAAAATTGTTTTTAAAATAATAAAAAATAAACCATTTTTTAAAAAATAAGAGTTCCAGAAGGGGACAATAGGAAAACAGATGGAAGGTAATCAGTGAAAAGTTTAATAAAATTTTCCCAGAACTGAAGAATACACATTTCCAGATTGGAAATGCCCACCAAGTGCCCAACATGATGAATAAAATTAGAATTACATTAAGGAACACCAGTGTGAAATTATTTCAGTACACTGAGGAGAAAAGATACCTCAATTTCTTGAAAAGGACAAAAACAAAAAATAAAAACAATAAAAATGTCACACACAAAGCATGAGTATTAACATGGTCCCTGATTTCTCAACAATGAAGAAATGCTTTAAAGATTCTAATGGAAAATTATTTTTAACCCAGATTACATGCCAGCCAAGTTATCAATCAAAAGTGAGAGCAGATTAAAGTCATTTTAACATGCAAGTTCTCAAAAATATGCATTTTGTCAGAAAATCTTTATTGAGGAAATATTCAAAGGTCCTTGGATATTTATGAGAAAGGGATGAGATGATGAGAGTTTGGTTAAAATTACACATTTTTCCTTGAAATAAAAAATGTATATTTTATAATGCTTGTATGCAAATTCCAGTTCTGCTACAAACCAGTTGTGTGATATAGAACTTGAATAGAACTTGATTAGCTTCTCCAAGTTTCCATATTCTCATTAATAAAATGGAAATATCTATTTCAATTTTTATAAAGAAAAATGACAATGTATACAATGTACAGTTTAGTAACTATCATTTGATAGTCATTTGATACACCTTTAATAGGCATTTAATAGGAAAATTATTTTTTCTTTCCTTGATTCTTTTATTTATTCATCCTTTCTTATTAAGTGGAAACATTATTTATAACATTTATTGAAGACAGTTCAGAAGCTTCTAAATTGGGGAAAATAAATAGAGAAGCAAAGCTGATCCTTGAAAATTAATGGCTAAGGGGACAATATATTTAAGAAGAAAATAAAAGATTCTTGAGAGAATTTGCTGCTTCGATATGAGTAGCAGAGCAATATTAATGATGAACTTAACAACTACAGTATCTGAAAAGAAGCTAAAACATTCCTGTCTGTCACAAGTTATAAAGGAAGCCTGAGGCATCTCATGAGTGAGAAGAAGATAATAAGCCAATGTTTTCACACAAAAAGAACTGATAAAAGTTAAAGATGATAATACAGTAGACAGTTGTTTTTTGATTTTTATTTCTTATAAAATTTGCTTTAGCTATTGCCCTTTATGTTTAAAATGTGGCCTGAAAATTCAAGTCATATATAGGATATATATGTATATATATACACATCACATGTATATCTTTAAACAGTTAAATTTATTTCATTTTAAAAGAGAAGAGCGTGTACAGTATTAAGTTGTTTATCCTTATATCTGAGGTAATTCTAACTACAGAGCCTGTAGTATTTTAATGGAAAACACCAATCACTTGAAAGAATCTACCACTCAAAGAAAAGGTAGATGGAGCACAGTTTCTCTATGACTTGACCTGAAACATCCATCCTTTTTAAAATTACAAGAAAAATATCTTTAAGAAGAATTTTTTTAAAGATTTTATTTATTTATTTATATATTTATGTATTTATGTATTTATTTATTTATTTATTTATTTATTTATTTATTTATTTATTTATTTATGAGAGACACAGAGACAGAGGCAGAGACATAGGCAGAGGGAGAAGCCAGCTCCTCACAGGGAGCGCAATGCAGAACTCGATCCCAGGACCCTGGGATCATACCCTGAGCCAAATGCAGAGGCTCAACCTGAGTCACCCAGGCATCCCAAGAAGAAAGAATTATCAAAGGAAACTCATTGTAAAATGTATCTTCTAGAAGGTGGCCTGAGGACATAGCTATTGAGAAATGTATTACTAAGAAATCCCTGAAAGAGATTATAACATTTTGTTTGTTTTGAAGTCTTCCTCATTAAACAGAATCACAAAGGCTGAGAGGAATCTTAGTGGAAAAGGGACATAGTCAATCTTCCTGACTTCTGGAAAGTCAAAAGTAAACAACATAAACCCTAAAGTTCTAATGCAAACTCTTGAGGGAACTCTTCCCTTTGCTAAAACCTTCACTCAGGAAAAGTTACTTGAAAATTTGTAATTCATCTTGGGACTCTCTCTTTCTCCCCAGATACCACCAGCTTTCCTTCCAAAGACGTACTTCCATAATCAAATAGGCACACGAGCCAAAGTTGGAAAGAAGTTTATAGACTATAAAAAAAAACCTGTATTTTCTCTAGTATCACTAGATAGTAAACACATAAAGCTCACTCCCACCTCCAGAACTTCAAGTATGTCATTTCTTCTATAGAATCTCTTCCTTTCTCACTTGTTCTGGACAAATTTTTCTCAGGATTCTGGGTCCTGGACAAGCTTCAAGTTCATTATCAAGCCTTGCATGAGTAATTGTTATATTTTCTTGTAATTTTCCTTAAAACACTACAGTTGAGGCATTGATTGAAAGACATACACACACCCCACTTTAGGAACGTAGAGTTTGTTTTTGTTTTAAATATTCATTCATTTATTTGACAGAGAGAGAGAGAGAGAGTACAGAGTGAGGGGGCAGAGGAAGAGGGAGAGACAGTCTTAAGCAGATGCCATGTGGAGCACAGAGCCCAAAACAGGTCTTGACCTCATGACCCTGAGATCACGACCCAAGCCAAAACCTAGAATCAGACGCTTAACCAACTGTGGAATGCAGGGACCCTAGAAACATAGAATTTAAATGTGTAAGCCACTTTTATCTTGGCCCAAACCCATAAATTTTGTCTTTTTTCATAAAAAAAATTCCAGGACATCATTTTCCATCGGAGATTGTGTGTGGGTTGGATAGAAGTATTGTTTCCAACCCTCCCACCCTTTTGTGAACAATGTATAAAAATGAAGGAGACTCAGGAGCTATACCTTTGGGAATCATGCCCTATAGTTATAATATGAACAAGTCTCACATCAATCCACTAGTGGAATGATATTTTCACCTGAAATAGAATAGAATTCTGGTTACCTTGAGTGAGCTTTACATCCCACTGTATTACATGCTAGTGGGATACCCAAAAAGGCAGAAAGCTGACACTGTACCTCGTTTAGAGGAAAATTTAAGAAATATATGTGTGTACTTGCTGATCAATGCCTGCATATATAGTAGATTTCATTTTGAGACTTGTTTTTCTTTGTCTTTTTTTCCCTACATGGTAGTCAAGTTGAAGACAAGGAGATGTATAACTTTTTCCTACCTTTAATTATTGGAGGTCACCAAAATTTTACCAAAATCTACTACCCATAATACAGTAATTGTGAATGACCAGGTTTTACGAACATGCAACATGATTCCAGTCTTAATAGCCCCAATCATCATACATCATAGGTGTTGTTAGCCTATGAATTCATAATGTGGAATTTATTACAAGGGGACGTATGTCCTCTTCCCTTTATCTATCTCCTCTCCAGACCTCCTGTGTGTGACTGTTACTTGCTTTATTTGTTTTATTCATTATTTTACTTGTTTTAGTTTTCTGACCACCCAACTGCAGGCAAATGCTGCCAGTGTACATAAAAATAAACTTTAGAGCCAAATAGTATAAATTTTAGAGCTTCAAATTCTGACGACACAATTAAAAAATATATATATATATATATTATTTATTTATTCATAAGAGACACAGAGAAAGAGAGAGAGACAGAGACACAGGCAGAGGGAGAAGCAGGCTCCATGCAGGGAGTCCGACGTGGGACTCGATCCTGGTCTCCAAGATCAGGCCCTGGGCTGAAGGCGGTGCTAAACCACTGAGCCACCTGGGCTGCCCCTGACTACACAATTATCTAGCAGTTTGACCTTGGGCAAGTAACTTACAGTAATTGTGGTTATGTTCTATGTAACAGGCATATAATTATACTCAACTGATTTGAGGTTTCTGAGAAATAAATGTGATGAGGTATACAAAGTGGCTAGCATTAATGATTGACAAGTGGTACGCTCTCTAAAATTATTGATTACCTTCCCTTTTACTTAGCATAGCGGTAAGTACGAAGAACTCAGTAAACACTTGTTGACTTACTGGTAGATGCAAATGAGACTCTATTCATTGTGGGTCAAGTACTATTTTTTTTCTGGTTAAACACATTTTATTACTACTTCCAATATCATATCACAATTTTCACATCAAGTGAAGAGCAAATAAGAGCAAATATATATCACTGATTACTTATTATCCAATTAGTATTTTCAGAAGAAAATATTGCCATGAATTCAAAATGAGTAATCAAGCAAAGAACAGATACAAATGACTGGTATCTTTTTAAGCACTTCACATTTTTAAGAAGAATGTGTTCAGGGTCATAATCACTAATAACAGTCCATATGTTCTTTCTTTAAGGGAATATTCTTTCGTTGCTTATTGTCATTATATTTTTCTACTAATGTCAAAAATGCAACAAAACTCCAGATATAAAAATTAAACAATGAGTCTATCTAAATTATACTAAGAAGAGCTACTAAGAGAAAAATAAATAATTCACTTAGAATCAAGTAGTTTAAATTAACTACCATTTATGAGGAGACAAAAGAAACAAAATATGCATAAGTTTTATGTTTACATTAAACTCACCTTCAAGTGCATACCTATAAATCAAATGTCAAAAGAGCAAAAAGCATCTAAACATAGATAAACAAAGTATGGCACATTTCCATTTCCATGACTTTTTTAGTGGAACACAAGTCAATTAGAAACTCTCCCTTTTCTGCGGAAAATGCCTTTGGTAGCATCTGGGCAAAGGTTGATATCTTCAGAACTAAGAAAGTCTTTGGCATTGACTGCTTCATCATTCCCTATCTCAATTTTCTGTTTGTCATTCAGGCCCAAATAATGTAATCAAGCAAGGAAATTGTAGCTGAGCATCACACAAGGTATAATGAGCTTGTGTCACTCTGGTGTGCTATTTCATCGGTTTGTCACTATCTTTGGAACTGACATCTTGGGGTAACAATATCTATGCATGCACGCTGGATTGAAATACTCATACGGCTTTTTTCTTCTTTTTTCATGTATGTGTTCAGCCAGTTTAATAATTTTTAAAATTTTGCATACATTCAATACACATCAGAAATAATTTAAAAGATTAGTGTTTTATCTGTAAAAATGTATTATTTCTTTATTGATATCAATTCAAGAACTGTATTCAAATTATCAAACATAGGACACATTGATCCTGGTCTGAGAATCTTCACTGCAGTTGAAGTTTCTTGCAATGTTTGCATTCTAGGATACAGAATGCTATTACAATCAGTGTACTGGGAAAAAAAAAAAAAAAGAATGATAATGCTGCACTCAACACACAAAAAGTTTCAAAACAAGCTGGCCAAGACCTAGTGTACAGTTGTGGAAAATACCAATTTTTATTGTCAGTAGTCTAAGAATAGACTCTGTGTGTGTATGTTGGTTTTTGTGCTATGTATAAAAAAAGATACTTGTATTGGTATCCTAAAATCTAAAGGAATTCCCTAATCTTTGTCTACACATTAGTAAACATGTCAATGAAGAAATAAACATATTTAAAGCACTGGAGATTAGGATTTCTCTATCCCAGTATAAAATGATGCTAAATCTGTTTGCTTAGCTGTTCTTGACAATGGATCAGGGGTCAAAATTCCCTAGGTTCAAATCCCAGCTCCTCCCTTATTAGCTAGGCGATTAACAAAAAACTCTTTCTTACATGTGAGATGGGCATAATCGGAGTCCATCTCATGGAGGTTTTGTGAAGATTAAATGAGTCATTACATGTGAAATGTTTATAATAGAAAGTATAACATGGCAAGTGCTCAATAATTCTCAATAATTATTGGCTATTATAACTATGGACTTACTGTTTTTTTTTTTTTTAACCAATAATAGACATTTCTCTTAATGTTAATTTCTTCCATTTTGGTTTCCAGAAGAGTTGCAAAACACTTCTTTATAGACCCATAGAATGTAATATTGCATATGATCTTCTTCCAATATAATTGGAATATAATTTCTATAATATAAAAAAATGCATTTTATTAAATATCTGATATGTGCCAATCAAGATAGAAGCACTATGTATATAGACATATATTAAATACATACTCATTTAATCCATTAAATTAGAAGCCTGTCATATTTCCACTTTATAGAGAAAACCAAACGAAAACTCATGATATTTTACCCAAATTCTTATGATAAGTATATTTAAGAGCTGAGTTGTGAAGCAGATCTAAAACTAGCAGTTGTGCTGTTAAGTATAGCCTACCAATGAAACAGTATTCCAATAAAAAGATATGGTGAATAGTGGACCTGCAAAAATTTATCTTTCTAAATCCTAAAGTTGCTTGCACTGTGCATAACTCATTTTATAAATTCTCTCTTATATGAGATATAATCATGAAGAGTGGAGAGCCACGCTTGATATGTATTTGTGGAATTAAATTATTTACATTAAGCGATATAACACCTTCAACTTTTTATCCAACTTCCTGATTTACAATTCTTTAATTACTTTTGTGACTTTTCTTGACCCTTTCTTATTTCTCTAACTCTCTTTTAAGGTGTGAAAACCAAAAGTAGATATAGTATTCTAGTTAAGGCATGACTAATGCAAATCTTAATAGATGCTTCCATCTTGAGAATTTTTTTTCCTATTATTACATTGCTTCTCAGTTTTCCCTGTCGTCCAGACAAAGCTTAGCTTTCCTTTAACATAGGATAAACTGATTTCCTACTTTCACCATCTTGCCCATATTTATCCCAGTTTGCAGGAAGCCAATTTCTAAGATCTGGGGGAAGATTTAATGTCTAGGCAAGCTTTTCATGAAGTGTGTTTGAGCCCACTAGTCCTTCAAGTTATCTTTCAGAAATGGATTCCATGCACAAAGAAATTAAATTAACTTTAGATTCATCTTGTAGATCCCAACACAGATTTCAAAATATGCACTCCTTATTATTGTTTGATACACTATATCATCCCAGTTTGAAAGTCAGAGAGACTTTTTTTCTTATGGCATTTATAAACATCCACTACCATCTCTAGTAGGAGGCACAGCTATCTAATTGGTCTCCATCTTCCACCCTCTGATTTTTTTTATTCTCTTTGCCCTGCCAACTTTACTTTGCTAAATTTGGTAACTTTTCAGAGAAATGGAAGTCTCAGGGAAAGAGAATGATATCTAATGACATGAGATGAAATACAGTTTAATTTGTGACCATACTTATAAAAACCAACATGGAATTAGGATCTGGAACCACAGAAGAAGATGAACTTAAAGTATGCTCTGGAAAGAAGCTTCTGAGTTGTGATTTGAAGTTCAGTCTTGATTTGGTCATCTAAGACTGGAATCCCAGCTAGAGTTCATTAAGGTTCAGTCTCTTGACATGTGGGATATAGTGTTAAATCTGAGTAAGTATATTTGATTAATTGTGAAACACTGAATTAAGTTCTGGAATGTTAATAAAAAATTAATCACAAAGAAGATACGCTTTTTAAAAAAAATGACTATTGGGAGAGAGAGAGAGAGAGAGGACATGGACACACAAGCAGGGGAGAGGCAGAGAGAGAGAGAGAGAGAGAGAGAGGCTCAAGCTGACTCCCTGCTGAGTGTGGAGTCCACCTCAGTGCTGGATCCCATGTCCGTAATCATGACCTACGCTGAAATCAAGAGTCAGATGCTTAACTGACTGAACCACCCAGATTCCTCAGAAGATATGTTTTTTATAACCTACTTAGTGATTTACTTATACATAAATAACAGAGGCATTTTTTTTTAACTGACAAGGGCCCTAAGAATAGTGCGAATAAAGTGTTGAGAGAGTTTGAGAGGAAAAGTATACTTTTGCTATTTTGTGGAAGAGATGCTATTTACTGGGTTATAAAGGATGAGTGGAATTAGACACATCAAATTAAAAACTACTTAGATCAGCTAGAGAAGCATTCCAGCAAGTTAGGAAAAAATGTAAGCAAAACAAAAATGGTGTTAATGGGGACTACTGAGTAATAATGCATTAGTTCAGAGCATTGATATGAAGATTAAAGTGGATAATAGTGGAAATTTCTGCTTAGATGGAAAAAACTGGAAACATTTTTTTTAATGTGTGAATTATTACATTGACTTCCTATTTCTAGTCTCACATGTAAAGAGCTTAGACATCATCAACAAGAAGAATAAAGCTAAACAAACTGAAAATCAATAACTACTTTTAGATCTTATAGAGAATTTAGGTCACAGGGCAAACTTATGTCCCTAAAATTGGAGAGATCAGCAAATACAGAAAATCACAGCTCACTTGCAGAAGTCCACGAGCAGAAGCCTGTTGCTGGAACCAGGAGTGGGTAAAACATAAACTGTAACTGAGGAATTGCTGGAGGCTTAATGTGGATAAGTTTGAGAGTTAAAAATCTCTTCAGTTTTATCTCTAGGAACCCCTCCAGGTTCTCAGAGTGAAGCCAGAAGAAAAATCCTCTTGCTTCTGACAGGAGGGGTAGGTGGTTGGGGTGAGCAGTAGAATCCCTTTGAAATACCCTAGAGCTCTCTGTTACCTTAACAAAAGCCTTGACCTCAAGGAAAAGTATTTTTGCACTAGTTTTTGGCACTCTGGGTTTTACCAGAGCCTAAGCATCCTTGGAGAAGGTAAATACTCAACTCCAGTTCCCTTTAGCCTCCCACGTAGAAGAAAGGAAAAGCTTTCTAAGAGACTAAGACATTCTGGAAAAGGCAAAGCTATATATAGAAACAGTAAAAAGATTGTATTTTTGAGATATTCAGGTGAAAGGAGGGGCGATGAATAGGTAACAGCAAAGCAGATTTTTAGGATAGTGAAATTATTTCTGTAATATACTGTAATGGCAGATATATATGTGTGTATATAACACTAAATATATATTTTCTATAAATATAAAATTTTTCTAAAGTTTAAAATTTATTAATTAAAAAAATAACTTACATGGTAAAATCTCATGAAGCTCTATCTTTAAAATAGATGCAATTTGTTATATGTAATTTACACTTATATGTTGATTTTTAAAATTAGTATTATAAAATACTAAAAGCACACTTAACCAAAAAACAACAACAAAAAGCCGGGACGCCTGGGTGGCTCAGCAGTTGTGTGACTGCCTTCAGCCCAGGGCATGATCCTGGAGTTCTGGGATCAAGTCCCACGTCAGGCTCCCTGCATGGAGCCTGCTTCTCCCTCTGCCTGTGTCTCTGCCTCTCTCTTTCTGTGTCTCTCATGAGTAAATAAATAACATCTTTAAAAAAAAAGAGCTGTAACATAACATTGGAAATGTGAAAATGTTGATGAAAATAATTGAAGAAAATGGAGCTCTATGGAGAAATATATTATGTTTATAGATAAGATAACTCAATATTGTTAACATATAAGTTATCCTTGGGTTGATCTCTTGTTTCAGTGCAATTGTATTGTAACCATCCCAGAATATTTTTTTGTTTTAGAAATAGACAAGCTGATTCAAAAATCTGTGTGCAAATGCAAAAGAATTGCAAATGTTTGTGTTATAATATCCAAACAACACTGAGTAATTAAAAAAGCACACACACATACACAGAGAACTTCAAGACTTAGTATAATGTAACTGCAATCAGGACAGAAGGATAATGACCTAAAGATAGACAAATAAGATCAATAGAACAGAAGAGAGAACTAAGAAATAATTTCTCAACTGTATGTTCAATTAATTCTCAATAAAGTTGTTAAAGCAGTCCATTGGAAGAATGAAAACCTTTTGAGTAAATCATGTTGAAATACTTAGAGCTGTAAATAAAAAATAGATAAACTTCAACCCTACAATACACAAAAATTAATTTTAGGTGGATCATAGACCTTAGCACTAAAAATAAATCTCTAAGCTCCTAAAATAAAAGAAGACAATATCATCACAACTTGGAAGTATGCGATGGTTCTGTAAAGAACACAAAAATAAGATAATAAATAAGCAGCCATAGATGAGAGAAAATATTGACAAGTGTATGTCTTTTTTTTTTAAGATTTTATTTATTTATTCATGAGAGATACAGAGAGAGAGAGGCAGAGAGACACAGGCAGAGGGAGAAGCAGGCTCCGTGCAGGGAGCTGGACGTGGGACTCGATACCGGGTCTCCAGGATCACGCCCTGGGCCGAAGGCAGGCGCTAAACTGCTGAGCCACTCAGGGATCCCCGACAAGCGTATGTCTTATGTAGGAGTAGAATTCAGAACAGATAGAAGATATAGATAGATGATAGATAGATGATGATACAAAGATATATCTCCTAGAACTCAGATAAAAAAAAAGTAACAACCTAAATTTCAAAAATGCATAAAAAATTGAATAGTATTTCACAAAAGAAGATAAACAAAGTCGTGAAATGGTCTAAATATCATTAGACATTATAGAAACTACAACATTCATCAGAGTTTCAAACACAAACAAAATTCTGACAACACTAAATGTTGACAAAGATGCATAATAACCAGACCACTTCTTCATTGTTTAGGGGACTATAAAACATTCTGGAAAAACTCTGTCAATTTGTTTTTATAAACCTAAACTTACCTACCCTGTGAGATAGCAGTTTCACTTATAGATATTTACCTAAAAGACGAAGAAGCATATGGCCATTAGAAGACTTTTACAAAAATGCTTATAACAGCTTTACGTCTGAAGAGCTGAAAACCGGAAACGGCCCAGGTACTTAGTACAGGAGAAGAGAGAAATGCACTGCTATATATTAATGCACTTGAATATCACTCAGCAAGAAAAAAGAAACAAAGCATGCATTCACAAAACAATATAGACAAATCTCAAAAATATTATACTAGTGAAAAAAGTTTTAGCTAAACAAGTACTGTATGATTTTATTTGTATGAATTTGGAGAATAGGGTGAAGTATCATGAATTCTAGTTAATGATAGGGATGTTGGAGTGCTTACGAATAAAGGGCACAGATAGCTGTAACTTTGAAATGTTTATAAAAGATGAATTTATGGAGGACTGGACAGTTGGATAAGCATCTGAGGAAGCAACCATAACAAAATGTTAACAGTAGAATCTAGGAGGTGGATGCCTGGGTGTTTAATGAATAATACTTTCAACTTTTCAGTATGCTTGAGAATTTTCATAATGAAATAATGGGAAAAATATAGGGAGCCAAGAAGCTAACCCATGCAAATATGGACACTTGACTTATAGCAACGGTTACATTGCAGAGCAATCTTTTTTTCAAAAAATGGTACTGGGTCAATTGGATGTCATAAAGAGGAAATGACCCACAATTCATACCGTATGCAGAAAATCAACTCGATGAGTATTGTGGATCTAAATTTGAAATTTAAAATAATGAACCTAGAAGATAACATAGAAGAATATCAACATGATCTCAGTGGCAGTAAAGGTAAAGATCTCATCGTGGTTACCTTAGTAGCCAGATATCCAACTCGTTAACCATCAAAAACAGAAACATGCAACCACTTGGATGAATCTCACAAATAAAATATTGAGTGAAAGCCCAGCACAGAAGAATCCACACAGTATGTTTGAATAGGTATAGATACATATTGATGTATTGATGTAGACATTGGCTTAAGAAGGCTTCAAAACTTTTTACTTTTTTAGAGATTTTATTTATTTACTCATGAGAGAGAGAGAGAGCCAGAGACAGGCTCCATGCAGGGAGCCCAACATGGGACTGATCCCGGGACTCCAGGATCAGGCTCTGGGCTGAAGGCAGATGCTAAATCCCTGAGCCACCCAGGGATCCCCACTTCAAAACTTTCTTATGGTGATTAGGACTCATGTTGAACTGGTAAGATTATAATAAAACCTCAGATATGTTTCCCACAAAATAGGAAACTAAGAAACTACTTACATTTGTGGCCAGAAGGAGTAGCGTTGGGAGGGCAGAGGGTGGCTAAGGGAGTTTTAGCAATGTTCTGTATTTGACCTGGATGCTGTTTGGTTATGACTCAATGAACTCTGAATATTTGTTCACTTCTCTGTCTGTTGCTGATTTTTGTGATTAAAAAAAAAAACGTTTTGAAAGAATAACGTTGAAAAAAAAAAGACATAGCTGATACGAAGTATTTAGCATACTGCCTAATTGCACAATCTCTGAGAGACATTGTTTGGGTTCAAATCTTAGTTTCTGCACTTTTGCTGTGAGGTTTGGGGCAAGTTACTTTAACCGCTTTCGACTTTAATTTCCTATTTGAACAAAGGGGACTGTAATTCTACCTACATTCTAGTTTGAGGTTTAAATGAGCTAATCCACGTAGAAGTGATTAAAATCATTCTGGCACATGGGGGTTATTCGATGTTAACATTGCCATCTTCCGATCACCATCGCAGCATCGGAAGTGCAGACGAAGGAAAACAGCTGGGAAATAAATTTGACTAAATAGGAAATTTGAAAGCTTGTAAGAGGAGGCTCAGAGCTTTGTGCTTTATTCTGTGACAATGTAGCACTTAAAAAATAATGACACTATTTTGAGATATTATGCTGATAATTTTATAGATAAGCTGAAATTTAAAGGAATTCATTGCCATGCCCCTAATAGTCGCACAAGTAACTAAAGAACAGAAATTGAAATGCCTCAGAAAGCCTAATCTGGCAGGAAGGTATAAAATGGATTCAAAGGGGAAAAATCAGCAGGCAAGAGGGCAAATTAGGGCACTTTCAATAGTCCATCTAAACAAATAAGGATTGTGGTAGTCGGAAGAGAAAATTGAGGATGGATGAAAATCAACAGGATTTGCAAAGAGATTGAGTGTGTCAGCAAGGGATGAATCAGAGGAGTCGCTGCTTCTTAGGGCTGGGAGCCTGCAAGAATGGTGGTGCCATAAACAAAAATAGGGATCACAGAAGGAGTGGCAGGTTTGCACTGGGAGATGAAAAATCTAACGCAGGCAAAGTATAATCATGGGGTCTGTTAGTGCACTCACCGTAAGAATAAGGAAAGTTTATTGAAGATTGCACTACACAAGGCTGTGCTTAACAACGTAAGCTCAAAGGATCTGCTATGCAACTCCCAGGGCAGGAGGAGAGGGAGGGAGATGCTGCGGGTTGGAGTGCAGTGGATGACAGAGGAAAGCTGCAACCAGAGGTTTGACCTGAGCATTTGGTGAACTTGCTCAAGGTGAGCCCCTTGGCAACTTAGACTCTCCTTGAAACCCATGCAAAAGAAAAGGAAGAAACGGTTCCTGGCAGGTTGGAAAGAAATCCATGGCAATTGTTGCCTGTGATGTATCCTGTCAGAACTCGCTGAGCCCAGGCCAGGCTTTCTAGAGCCTGGATTCTGTATAGGGTGGTATGGACCTGGCTCCCAACCTGCAAGACGGAAGCTGAAAGATTTGTCCAGGAACAAAGCTGGAGTCAAGCTAAGCTGTGAGGCGAGACCAGGTGCAAGGCAATGAGAACGCTAAATCACCCAGGCAAGAGCAGGCAGGTTGGAAGCAGGGACAGAAGTGAAAGAAGCAGCATGGGGAGACATTCCATGATGGTCTAGGGTTTCAGACAGTGTCTTTTTATAGGGAGCCTCAGGACTTGGCTATGGCTGATAAAGTAGTTTGTTACAGGAATGGAGCCTATTCAGACACAGCAAAAATGGGCAGAGAATTCCAGAGTGGTAGAGCACAGATGAAGGTGAGCAGAAAACCAAAACCAGACAAAACAAAAAAGGAAAAAGGAGGGCGGCTTACATTGTTCTCGAACCAAACAGGAACACAAAAAGCACCTTAGTAAATCTTTTCCCCAACTCTCAACTTGCTATTTTCCTTCTAACCACTTTATAAATCCCAATGCTTTTTTAAATTTTTTTTAAAAGAAGGCCTATCTCAAAATCCTATCTCTTACAAATGACATACTTTCCCACAGAGCTCTTTCTCCAAGATTTGAAAGCTGGCATACGCCTGTGAAGAGGGAAGTTTGGGCTGCCTCTGCCCATATCATGTGTATCTCATAGATAACAGAGGACTTTTGACTCCCTGGCTGCCAATCTTCCATCTTCATCTGCACCAAATTCACAATGATAAGAAGAAAGGAAAGCAATTTAATTCTCGATGGTACTTCATATAGAGGCTGTAAAACATCATTTCTGCTTTATACCAAGTAAGCTGTAATAACATAGGAACACTGCAAATTGTCAGTTGGATGGTAAAAATGGTGGAAGGAAAGCTTTACAGAATAAATCTGGGTAATAAGGGAAAAAATGTATATGCTACAGTGGGTTTTCATCAAGGATTCCAAAAACACCCACTTATCCTCTGCAAAGAACTTGTTACAGCTCATTTTCTATCTGTGTATGTAACTCCGTCCTAAGATGAGCATCTGTCAAGCCTGGAAAGCATAACATTTATAATATTGTTTTCATTCTTGACTGAACACATAAAAAGCACAAAATCTAGTTAGAAGAATGGCATATGTGCTTGTGGTTTTCTCAAAGTCTTTGTCGCAGGCTCCCACACACCCCCCTATTTACAGGCTACTGGTGGCTTTTGCTTACAGGGTTATGACAGAAGTAAAACGAATCATCGGAATATTTTTCCAGGTGGTTCCAAGAGGGCCTGCAAATGAAAGATGTCATCTAGCTCTGTATAATCTTCATATTTTCACTTTTAAGAGGCTCATCATCATCTTATCAGAAGCTGCTGTTTTAGAGTGTTTTTTTGTTTTTTTTTTTTGTTTTTTCCAATCCGGAGCTGGGAATTCCAAAGACTGATGAGATAAATTCCCCAGTATCCTTGCCAAATTTCTACTCTGTGGTGGTTTGACTCCAATTTGGGGAGGGTGCCACCCGCTAAGCTGTTCACCTTCTCTGGCCCTAGCTGAGATCATCCACTCCATGACCCATCACCATTCCTTAACTCCATGCCAAGACCCCATATCCATTATGATCCCCGTATTTGGCTTTGAGAGAAATGTATTCCTCTTCTAAGGCAGGTTATTCATCCTTGTGTTATAATCCTCAAGAAAGATATATTTCGAGACAATCTGTTGATTTAGTTGGAAGCAGATGGAGAGAAGAGAGAAAGAACACTGGTAGCCTTCAGGAACATTTTCTCACTCCCGAAATGTTACTTGAAGTCTTTATCAGTTACAACTTCCCCTCTTTGAGTGTCCTTCCCTAGCACCTGACCAAACATTTGACCCATCAGAGTTAGTACTGTGGAGTATTGCTGTCAAAGTGCACAGATTTGTAGTCCAAAAAACTTGACTCCGGATACCCCATCACTTTTCAGTGGTGTGATTTTGAACACATTGTCTCATTTTTCTCAGCCTATTCCTTCATTTGAAAAATAGTGATTAAAAATACCTATCCGGAAGAATTGTATGAGAATAAAATGTGCTAAAATATGTGAAGTACTTCCTTCAATGTTGCGTGAAATAATGGTCCCTAAAGACATATTTATGGTATGATGATAGTTATTTAACAATACTTTGCTGATGTACTAAATAATTACGGCCTGAGATCAGAAATGTTGGAAGTATAGCAGCAGTCAGGTACAGGAATGATTCTGTAACTCCCACCTATTCAGCATACACTTATAAAATGTGGTATTTTTCTCACATGGATTTCCTGCAGGGGCTCCTCCAGGGTTCCATTTTATTTTCCTTTGCCATAATTCAGGGCCATGAGGAAAAGATACCAGGAGAGAAAAGCATTATTCTCCTGCAGAGAAGCAGCTCAAAATCTGTCTCATCCTATTAGGATATGTAAAGCTGTTTCCTGATAGTGATACTCATATGCTTTCCTATAATACGCCCCGTACATTCTATATGCTATTCTGATTTTATCGAGGTAATTTAAAAAGAGTTGTATGTAATCCTCAAAGCTCTTTTCAGAGCAGTGCTTTGTATAAATAGTCAGTTATCGCTTTTCTTATTTTGTCACTTCATTTTGGGTGGGCTGCTTTTTCCTAGAGCAGTGTTTCTCAGTCTTGGTTATACATTAAAATCACTGGAGATTTTTTAAATACCATGGCCTAGCTGTATCCTAACCAGAGTAAGCCATGACCTCTGGAGGTGAGGTACATGCTTAGATATGCTATAAAATACCTCCCCTCCCTGGAGATTCTACTGTGAAGGCAGGGTAGAAAATCACTATTCTAAAGGGAATCAACATATTTTTCCTGGGCTAACAGCTAACCTAACTAGCCACATTAGCTTAACCAATCACTTTAAGTGACACTTTAAATGAACAACCTAAAGGTGGTGAGAGAGGCATTTTACCTAATGAAAAAGCAAAAAGAGCCAAAGAAAATACAGTTATGAGATATTGGACAACCTATAATAAATAAGCAATTGACTACTTTGGTTCAGTGGAAAAATCACGGAGTCTGAAAATCTGGGTTCAAGTCCAGTCTTATATTAAAAAAAAAAAAGATCAGATTATAGACACTATTTTATGCTCTGGGTACACAGCAGTGAATAAGGCTATTAAGGTATTGCACTCACAGAAATAGCTAGACCAAAAAGAATAACAATAACCTTCCTCTACCCAAAAGCAAAATATTTTAGATTGTGATAAATAAAGCTAAAAATTAACAATGGGACATTGGTAAGTTGGCTAGACAGTGAAAGTAATAGGAGGTACAGAGGTAGTTGGCGTCCCCAGAGAGTGGCTACTTGAGGATGTGTTTGGTTGAAATCCAAATGATGACCTGAACACAGGCAAACTTCAGGTGAGAACTCCAAGCAAAGAGAAAATTGAGTACAAAGATACAAGGGCAGGAATAAGCTAGAAGTGTTAAAGTTACAGAAAAAGGTTACTATATATCTGTAAGATAGGGACAGTGTGTGAGTGATAAAGGATTTCAGTATATCTCACTCCAGACAGTCCCCACCTGATCTCATTTAAGTATTTCCCTAATGTCACCCCATCAGGGACAGACGCAGAAAGGCTTTTCTTGACCATCCTATTTTAAACAAACATCCAACTGCACACACACACACACACACACACACACACACACACAGTCTTTCCTTTTAGTTGTTCCTTTCCAACCAATACGTCAGTTCCACATGAGCAAATACATGATGGATCTTTTGGAGCATATGAAAGGTGAAAAATATTTTTTGAGTGAATGAGTGGGTAAAAGAGAGAGGCAGAAATCAGATTATACATGGATATTCAGCTCATGGCAAGGGATTTGGATGTCACTGGAGCATCCTAAACAAGGAAGTGCTGTGGTCTAAGGCATAATTTTAAAAGACCCTTCTGGTTTCTGTGGAGAGAAATGGTCAATACGGAGATAGGAGTAGAAGCTGAGCATTAAGACTTCCCTATTGTTGTCCGGATGAGAACAATGATGTCCTGGGAAGTAGCATAGCAGATCTGAGGATGAAGTCAGGTAGACTGTTTAGGTATTGGTGAAGTTCCAAATGTGTAGTAGATATGCAACAGGAAAAGTTGTGTAAATAGATGAAGGTCAGTGGAGAAGTTGGGGCTTGAAATATAAATGTGGGCTGTATTATATTTTAGATGGTATGTAAGTTATGTGACTTGTGAAATCATCCAGGGAGAGAATTTAGATAAAGTACAAAGAGAGGGCCTAGTGTCATGGCCTGGTGGAAATCCTTCATTTGGAGGCAGGTGAAGAAGGGCCAGCCACACTGAGGAGTCATTGTTGGGATAGGAGAAAAATCAGAAGATTCTGGAATTATTAGAATTATTAAAGAAATATTTCAAGAAGACGGGCATGCTCAGCTGTGTTGAATAATGCTAGACGAAGAAATAAGATGAGGATGGAGACCTGACCCATGGCTTCGCAAGATGTTGATATGAGGCCATCATAATCAAATCCAATTGAGTAGAAACACCTGAATAAAGTATACTGAAGAAGAATGAGGAGGTCGGTAATCTTGGGAAAGATTTTGAGCCTCTGTTTCCTATTTTCTGAACTGGAAGTAGCAACATAGCAGATGCTTTACTGACTTTACACAGTTATGTATGTTAAAGTCTCTCTCCACAATCTTAACATATATGCAAAATATTTACTATTATTGTTGTTATTATTCTGTGGCAGAAGAATACTGTCATTCAGATGACATAATAAGTTGAGACAAACCAGAGTAAAACAGATGTTATACTTGACATTGTATTAATCTCTAAAAAATAGCTTTTAGTCATTATAAAATAAATATCCAATGGTTTAGATATTTCCTTCTTTCTTTTATATCTATCTTTTTATTTTTTAAATTTATTTTATTTTATTTTATTTATTTATGATAGGCACACAGTGAGAGAGAGAGAGAGAGGCAGAGACATAGGCAGAGGGAGAAGCAGGCTCCATGCACCGGCAGCCCGACGTGGGATTTGATCCTGGGTCTCCAGGATCACGCCCTGGGCCAAAGGCAGGCGCTAAACTGCTGTGCCACCCAGGGATCCCCTATATCTATCTTTTTAAATCATTATTTGCCCATGTCATCCAAAGTGTCTAAGAGCATACTAGTAGGTTCCAATGAGTTAGTTTCTCCACCTCTAAAATGTCATGTGAGATGAAGTGCTTCTGAGTCACAACAACAACAAAAAGAAAATATCATCCCCCAAAGCTCCCCAACTTCTGGAGTGAGAAGTATGACATGATTACTAATGAACAGGTACTGGTTGTGGGAAATGGCCGCCTAAATGTGTTTTTCCAGGGAATTAGAAGAGATTTTCCAGAGCAACGGTTCCCTACCTTGGCTACACATTGATATTACCTGGGAGTTTTGACAAATACTGATGCCTGGGTCTCACTCCCAGAGATTCTGATTTAATTGGACTGTGGTGCAGCCTGGACACTAGAATTTTTAAAAGGTCTTCACTTGATTCTAATGTACAGTCAAGACCAAGAATCACTGGAGTAGAGGCAAAGAATTACAAGCACAACGCAGCCCAAAGAGGACATTCTCCTATCAAGGCAATGCAATAAATCCTCAGGTACAGCTCAGGCTCTTTTCACCTTGACTTTGTTGCCCTACATTGTGTCATTTCTTTTTTAGAGAGCACTAAATTCTGTTACTCCTTAAAGGGAATAGTAACTGAAAAAGAATGATTAAAGGAATGATCAATGCATAGCATTTATAGGAAAAAAAAGGAAAGAAAAATCCAAAGTTGGCTTTTAATATAACCATTCCCTTTGCTGGGCGAGTAATAACAGCTCAAGGGAGAATGGACAAAACTCTACACTGATAGCTTTAACTTATTAATGTGAAAGTTATTTCCTTAAATTCCCCAGTGGTGATTTTTAAAGCGCCTTTTTCATTCACTTTACCAGAGGCTGCTCGTATTTAATCTGAGGTTACAGTGCTTTCAACATTTAATTCAAAAAGGAAGTACATTTTAAAAATTTTTCTCTAATTATATTCCCTTCACTAAACATGGAAAGGTATGTCTGGCGCACTAATTTCCATGAGTAATGGAACAGTTTTTTCAACTCCAATGGGGTTAAGGTTTTACAGCTAAGTTTTCCACTGTGCTTGAATTTTTAATTAATATAATGGATCAAAAAAAATCAATGTGTTTTCAATTTATATTTATATGCATCATTAGAATATTTGGTTTAAGATGTGAAGAAAGAAGACATTGGAAAGTATATAAAAGGCTCAATATTTTGAACCATTGGAGGATGGGATAGCCTAAATTAATAAAGTGTCTAAAGTACAGACTGATTTAAAGGAAATGCAGTCAGACATTCACAATCATTCAGTCTCTGGCTAAAATGAATAGATACAGTAGCCCTAGCTAATATTTACATACTGCTAATTATATTCTCTCCACATATAATGACTATACAAGCACTAATACATAAAACCCTTGTATGAATCCTCTGAGATAGGTGCTTGTGTATCCATTTCACAAATGAGAAAACAGAGGGACAGAGAGGTTAATAATATATCCAAATCCCACAGCTGTTAAGATTCAGAGCTAAGATTCCTACTCAGGCTGTGGGGCTAGAAAGTCTACATCTTAGCCACTCTTATTTTGTGTTAAAGAGTACACAGTGCATAGAAGCAGTCACATACCAACTCACCAACTAAGGTTCACTCTGTTAAAAATGCAGTCTTCTGTACTATAAAAGATGGAGATTACCTGAGCCACAAACATTTTGATCTCATTGTATATTTGACAAAAGTTCACAATAATAAAGCAGATGTGTCATGTAGGGAGACTGGCTGCCAACTCTAAGCAGAGTCCTATATTGTGAAGTTGTCACCACATAGGCTTGGGTTCTTAATTTTACACATTAGAGTAAATCTATATTAGAGTTGATCAAGCTATTGGGGACTGATTTATTAAACAAAGTTCCAGCAGGACAATGTATTCATTGTGTATTAGGGGCTATATTTACCTTTTGAAAGATTGCAATATTCGTGTCTTCCGCTTAGGGAATCTTCAATACTCCTTGGAAACTAAATCTAGCTTATGGGTTTCTTGTTGAACATGGACTCAGTGCAAAGGAAACTGAATGATACTTTCCAAAATAAGAATCTTTTTAAATATAACACAAGCTATTTTTACTATAGAGAAATGAAATACACTAAAATATACCTCACCAAAAAAAACCTACTATCCAAAATATCTTTGGTAAACATTTGAAGGTAAACATTTTTTTCTATACTAAAGAAAAACAGCTGATACCACATATTTTAAGGATGGCTATAAATTGATTTTTACCTGAAAATATAATTAAACATGCTCACTAGTAGTAATTAGAAGTAAATTAGATAATTTATATATATATATAATTATATAGCTATGTATAATTATAGTCACATATTATAATTACATAACTTTGTCTATAAAAGTAATGCAAAAGTAACACTCATTATTAAAATATAGGAACTACAGAGAAATATAAAGAAGACAAAAATTCCTTATAACCCTAAAACTGATTCCACAAATATTGACTGTGCACCTACTATGCTTTTAGCACTGGGCCACCAGCAGTGCAGAAGGCACTCACAGAGACGTCAGAAAAAGTGAATGTTCAGTTAGCATATGGTATGATATGCCATCATGATGTAATCATAGAATACATGTGAACACCGAAAAAGAGAGCCTAACTCAGAATGCTTTCTGATTCAGCAACATCCAAGCTCAGACCCAAGGGCAAAACAGAAACTGATAGAGGCAAACCTAACTTACTTAAACACACTTAGGCAGGTACCTTGAAAACAATCTGGCAGTTTCTCAAAAGGTTAAGGATGGAGTTATTATGTGAGTTATCAGTTCCACTCCTAGGTATATTCCCAAGGGGGAAAAAAAAAAATATATATATATATATACCTGTAAAAAGTTGCACAAGAATGTTCATCAGCAGTATTATTCATAGACGCCAAAGAGTGGAAACACAAAAATGTTGATCAACTGGAGAATGGAAATATAGAATGTGGTCTATCTACACAATAGAATATTATTTGCCTGTAGAAATCAATGAAGTACTGATATGTGCTACAATACAGATGCACATTGAAAGCATTGTAATAAGTGAAAGAAGCTAGTTACAAATGATCACATATCAGATGACACCATTTATATAATAAAATCTCCATAATCTATAGAGACAGAGAGTAGATTGATTAGTCACTGCATGGGCTGGCAGAGGTGGGTGAGGGGAAATAAGAGGATTGGAAAGTGAGCTAAAATGTGTGGGGTTTCTTTCTAGGGTAATGAAAATATCCTAAGGTTGATTGTAGTGACTGTTCAACTCTGTTAATATATCAAAAACACTTGAATGGCAAACTTTAAATGGGTGAATTAAAGGTATGCAAATTATATCTCAAAAAGAAAGCTGAAAGAAAACATACTTAGGAGGAGCTATCATTGTTAAATGCACCTCCTCTAATATAGGATCTCCATTTTCTGGATTTTGACCTCCAAGAAATCCTATGAGAAGTGAATAGGTAAAAAGAAAAAGTGTGGAGAGGTAAACTACATTTCTGTGGCCCATAGTTTATAACTAATAGTGAGTAGTTGGGACTGATACTCAGAGCTTTTGATTTCACAGAGTTTTCTCTTGAATTCTTTGTAGCTGACCTAAAGTGCATCATTATTTAGTACAAGGAATATAGTGATGTGATGTTTTACGGACAATTTATGATGTTTATATTACTTTAATATTTGCTTTAGAAAGTGGAGCTGAGACAAGAAAGATCGTGATTGCATTAATACTGGGCACAGGGAGGATAGTGGAATACTATTTGTGCTGTACTGGCATGTGGAGAGGAGGCCAACTGGCCAGGGAAGGGAGTTTGTTTCACCCAGAGGAACTGACTATGCTTGGCTATGCTTGTCATCAAAGGGAAGAGGTCAGGGCGCAAAGGGACGTTGCTTTATACCAAGAGTTCTACTTGTGGCTCATTACCTTTTCAGTTGTGTATCCTTAGTCTTTCCTGAGAGGCTACTGTAAGAGAGAAAACAAAATTGTCCTATACTCTTCCAGATTCTTGGCTGAAATCTTCCTATAACAAAAAGATCACAGGAGAAAAATACATGTAATCCTGTAGAAACCTACAAGAACCCAGATTCAAAGAAGTGATCAGAGCAAGAATCTTTTACACCAGTTAGACAAAGAAACAATAAATTTGTGAGGAATTGACAAGGCAGATGGATGTGGGCTAAGGGTGGTAAAATGATGGAGTAACAAGGTTTGGTAAATTCTTCATCCCCAGTGATAAGCTTGCCTTCTTCCCTCCAGCTAGCCAGAGGGTGCCTTTCACATGGAACATTTATCTCCTGCTTTCAGGGGAACCAAGAAGGTCAGACTATCTTTCTTGCACCGGCTGTTTTTCAAGTACCTTTAGTTCAAAATAATTAATATGTCAAAGTGGCATATTTTTGGGTGACACAGACTGAATCACCACACTATAAACTCAAATCTTCCCCATTAAAAAAATAAAAGCCATACCTAAACTACTTTCCTTTCCTGTTGCCTTATCATTTCTTTTCATAACATCATCCTCAAAATAACTACTCACTCCCTCACCTCCCATGTGTGAAAATAAAGGAAACTTGATTTCAAATGGAGTTAGGAAGTCCTGGAGGAGGTGGGGGGTGGGGGGGGGGAAGGTGGGGGGGAGCTCTCCTGCATAACCAGCAGGAAGAAGGAAGATCAGAATTATTTCCACAAGGAAGGACCCTTTTCACATAGGAACTTATCTTTTGCTTTTAAGAAAAGGAAGGAAGATCCCTCGCTGACCCAGCAACAATACACCAACCATTGTTTGCAGCCAGTGAGAAACTGCCCCAACTTCGAACTCTTGTTCTTTTCCAATAAACTTTTGTTCAAAACAGCCTCCCTAATTTCCTCCTAAAACCTAATAAAAGCTGACCTTCCCTTTATCTCTTCAGATTTGACTATGGTTCACCATAGTCTGTCCTGAATTGTAATTCCCCTGCTATTCCTGAAGAAACTCATTTTTTTACCTAAGTAAAATTGCCTTTTGCTCTGTTTAAAGTTAACCCATGTATCAATACCGTGAAGCCTCTGGCAGTTAGCACCACTCCACTGAATCGCAGAGAGCACTGCCAACAGCTGCCTAATTGCCAAATCCATTGTTGTTGCCTCAGTCCACCTCTTAATTGAATTCTGGCAATAAACTGCTGACCACTCCATTCATCTCCCACCACTCTCTGCTTGACTCTCAAGAACCGTCTCCTTGTTTCATTCCACAGAGCCAGCAGGCCCTCTCAGTCTTTTTCTCTGTCTTTACTTCTTAAATGCTCACATTTCCTAGGCCACTATCTTCAGCCTTATCTTACAGCTTGAATAGGCTAGTATGTCTCAAACTTAGCTCATTGGAGCATCTGGAATATTAGGGTCGCTGCTGGGGTTGTGGGGTGAAGAGTGGGCAAGTAGTATAGCTTCTGGAGCCTCACTCCAAACCTGCTCAGTGGCCATTACCTTGTAAATACCAACTTTTTTTTTTAAAGACTTAAATGGTGTCATAATTTGCCTTTTCTTTGAAGGCTTTTCAGACCACTCTTCTCTCTCTAGGGCTGCATTACTATTGGAGATAGTAGCCACTAACCACTTAAATTTTAATTAATTAAAATTGAATTTAAAGTTCAGTTTCTCATTTCAAGTGCACCAACCATATTTCAAATGTTTCATAACCATGAATGGCTAGTAGCCACCATATTACATAGTGTAGACACTGAATATTTCCCCATCACTGCAGAAATTCCTATTGAACAGTGTGGTGCTCTAGTGTTTGAATTGACCATTTCTTTTGGGGCTTTTTTTCTGTTTTTTTTTTTTTTTTTCACCAGTACATACTTCTATTATATTGCATACAACACTTTATGCTCTTTTTATTTGTGAACTCATCAAAATATGTGTATCCTGATTCTACTCTATGCCAAGTACCATGGTAATTGTTGGAGAAAGAAAGACAAATAAGGCCTATCCAAACATATCAAGGTATTTTTGTCAACTGGAATATGGTTTAAAACAAGAAAACTTCCTAATGAATATACTTTAATCAGCATAGAACAGGAATATGGTTTAAAACAAGAAAACTTCCTAATGAATATACTTTAATCAGCATAGAACAGATAAGCATGTATAAACATGACTTATGTTTTCCATTATTATTCTAAAACTCAGTCCTTAAATTCATAGCTCTAAATTCAAAATGGAAATGGCCATTAATGATTTGAAAGTTACCAATTTTGTCAATGAGAAATATGCTTTTAATGTATTGGTGACCAAAATACTTGCTTCTAACATTCAAAACTAGATCCATTAACAATGTTATATCTTCTTATATAATAATGTGAGTCTAAGTGATGTAATAACTGAGGTGCTACTGCTGTTTATATTGGAATTCCAAATTTTAAATATCAATTAGAAATCAAAGTTTGACCAAATCCAGTAGGTTTCCCTACTCTAAAACCAAATTAATCATGTTTCTTCATTATTCTTATTGTAAAGAATCATTTTCCCCCAACAGTCCCTCAACTGTTTTAAATCATTATGATGTCATAATTTAAACCTATTACTATAATTAGATCCCCAAAACTTCTTTGAACCCACATAAAATATATAGAAATGCGTATAAAATATGAAGAAAAACTATATTTTTTCAAAAACTAAAGTTTCCAGATTATATAACTTTTTAAAAAACAATTAGATTTAGAGATAATGGTTTGTATAATCCCATAAATCAGTGCTCCTTAAAGTTTGGCCCGCAGCTCAGCAGCATCAGCAGCATCATCTAGGAATTTGTTTGAAACACCAATTTTTGCCCTCTCCTCCAGACTGACCAAATAGGAAACTCTGCAGTGAGGCCCAGACAAATGTACTTTAGCAGACTCTCCAAGTGATTGAATGCATCCTAAAGTTTGAAAAGCATTCTCTAAAAGAAGTCACAACAACTAATCTGATTGAAATGTCACAAATAAAAAGGTAAAAACACGAGGAAAACCTAAGTGGGGATTTGGAGTAGTATAGCATATGCTATATGTACCAGATTGAAACTTGAAGTGTTAAGTCAATTTTGTCATATTATAGATCAAATTGAAAGCACAGTTATATCAAGCAGGTTGGGCATACATTCAAAACTCAGAAGCCACCATAGAACAGCTATATACCGTAGACATTTCACTCTATAAAGGAAATTTCAGTTGAAAGAAATACAGCTAAAGAAAGACTGTGCCATGTTTTCTAATTTAGTCCTGATCCAAAGCAAATCTTACCGATTTCAATCCAGGATTTTAGTGCTCTCTTAGCATGTTTTAAAAAATATGTCGCTGATATTTTATAGAATTTTTATGGTTAAGTGCAAGAGACAGAGGAAAGAATGCCAGAATGTCATTCCCTGCCCTCTTATGTGGCTTCCTAGGCCTGATTGTTTCCTTAGACCAAAGGCTAGAATTATTTCTTTTTTTTTTTCATTTTAAAGATTTTACTTATTTATTCAGGAGAGACAAAGAGAGAGAGCGAGTGAGAGAGAGAGAGAGAGAGAGAGGCAGAGACACAGGTAGAGGAAGAAGCAGGCTCCATGCAGGGAAGCTCGATGTGGGAATCAATCCTGGGACTCCAGGATCACACCCTGGGCCCAAGGCAGGTGCTAAACACTGAGCCACCCAGGGATTCCCTAAAGGCTAGAATTATTTCAACACAGCCTCCCCACATGACTCTCTTTGACAAGGTTCCAATTACCTACTCCTCACTTACATATGTTAACAGTGTTACTTGCCCCAGAATATTACACTGTCTTATGTTTTTGTTTTGTTTTGTTTTTTTTCTAAATCCTGCTTATACTTTTGTAAATATTATTTTATTAAACCCTAAATTAAGTTATGCTATTTAAGTGTGGCAGCTAGTTCCTGCGTAGAGCCTAGTTGGTATAGTTACTCTTGATCACAGTAATAGTGATATACAGATAACTATTACAAGGGCAGGAAAATACTATCTTTCTTTACTAGAAATGAAAAAGGGAGAAGAGCTGGAAATAATTGCATGAGATATTTTCTGTTGGGTGTTGTAAGTTATGAAGGAAGATTCAAGACACTGTCATAAAATTTGATTGGAGAAGGGCTTAAAAAGTGAAAGTGGTTGATTAGAAGGAAAACAGAGTAGCATGAAGTTCTATTAGGAATAGATCAAAGGTTTCCTTCCATGCTCATTATGTGCCATGCATGGTGCAGCTGTGGCATTGTGGATGTACAACAATGAAGCTGGAAACGATCCCTGTCCTGAAGGATGGAGAAATATGGAGGCAATGTCTCTGATGGAAGAGCATGTACAAAATCTCAGGGTTGGTGGGGTGGAGGTGGAAAAGAAAAGAAGAGCCCATTCCAGTAATTAAAATAAGTTTGATGTGCTTGATAAGTTTGATGGAATATAGAGTTAGAAAAGGTGAGAGACATGAAGCTGGCTTGCATCAATATTTATATCATTACTCACAGTAGAAAGAGTACAATATGAGAGTACATCCAGGGAGAAAGACTTTGATAAGCATGAGAAGCAAGGGATATTAGAATCTGTTTTCAACCTTGCTACCTGCCTTTCATCTTCAAATTTTGAAAGTTAAATTTTAAGTAGTCCATAGCTCCAACAGATGGACAGAGGTAATAATCTAACTTGGAACAGCTCTTATTTTTCTCTAATTTATTAAAAATTGCTTTAGACTCTGGAATTTTCTGGATGCATTCAGATAGCAGAATTGATTCCTTGAGTAATGAATTTGAATGTTTAAGTAGTATGCCACTTACTTGTATGTTTCATTTAGAAAAACATATGGAAATACAATTTTGCATATTTGACACAAACAAATCACAATTTTTTTAAAAAAATAAGTTCATATTTTAGACCAAGAAAATATAGAAAATATTTATGATTGATATTTTCAAGACACTCGTAACTTTAACAATAATAAATTAAAAATTTACCTTTTAAAAACATTTGCAGTTTAACACAGAATTAAGATCATCCCTCAAGAATAGAGAAAATATATTAATATATTTGTGTAGAGTATCTCTATGACAGTTGTAAAACCCTAGTGAGTTTACACACTCCTGGTGAAATGTTGGTGCAAGGTCTAACATAATCTGTTTTATTTGGAGCTGAGGAAACTTCCAAAGAATGATGCAGCTATGACCACAGCAGGGGTTACAGGGGTGGTCTAAGCAGTCTCCAGGAAGACTGTCTCTAGTTTCTGACACTGGATAGGCAGTCAGGAAAGGATGACAAATAGGTCAGAATCAAATAGGTCAGAGCCTGGGCGGGAATTCCACACAGATGCACTAAAACTCTTGTCTTCTTTTGTAGTCTTCTTCTTCTTCTTCTTCTTCTTCTTCTTCTTCTTCTTCTCCTCCTCCTCCTCCTCCTCCTCCTCTTCCTCCTCCTTCTCCTCCTCCTCCTTCTTTAAAGATTTTATTTAGTACTTATTTATTTATTTAAAAAGGTGGATGGAGGGACAGAGGAGAGGGTGAAAGGATTCCCTTCTGAGTGCACAGCCTGATGTGGGGCTGATCTCACCACCCTGAGATCATGACCTGAGCTGAAATCGAGTCTGAAGATTAATCTATGGAGCCACTAGTTTGCCCCGACAAAACCTGTGTCTTTTTTTATTGCCTCTGTCATCAGTGACTGGGCATGTGCTGAGGATCCTTGTGCTGGGGGCCTTATCATGGAAGTAAGCACACCATCTATCCCAGTAGTTAGAGAAATGGAAGAAAAAATCCAGGGAAAACAAAGCAGCCATAGTCTCAGCAGCTACTTCCCTCTAAACAGCAGAGAGTCTCTCCAGCAGCCTGCTATAACAGGTAATATTATATTTTTAAGTGGCTAGACAATAGGTATATAAAGATTATAATGTCCTTTCTACATTTTTGTATATTTGACCATATTAAAATAATATGTTTCCATGGGGATCCCTGGGTGGCTCATCAGTTTAGCACCTGCCTTCGGCCCAGGGTGTGATCCTGGAGTCCTGGGATCGAGTCCCACGTCGGGCTCCCTGCATGGAGTCTGCTTCTCCCTCTGCCTGTGTCTCTGCCTCTCTCTCTCTCTTTGTGTCTCTCATGAATAAATAAATAAATGAAATCTTTAAAAAAATAATATGATTCTGGTTTCAAAATGTCACTCAAAACAAGTGCTCCAGGATGGTCCCTAGCAATGTTCTGCAGTAAGGGTTTTGCCCTGGAAGAGCCCTGGAAGAGACAGAGCAGGGCAGCACAGTAAAGCTGTCCATCATTAATAACTCCGAGCAGCCCTGAGTGCTATAGCTCTATGACTGTGGGAAACAGGCTAACATTTTGGAGTATTTATGAAACTTTCCTAGAAATTCCCCCAAAATATTTGTAACGTACATGTGGGGATTTGCAGAAAACTGGACATTCTCTGTGAGTAAGTAGGTTTACCACATAGGACAGTTAAGGTTACATATAATTTCTTTCAGATTTATTCTCAGATACTTAGTAGTAGCCATGAAGAACCATGAACCTAGAATTTTAAATTTTGTTCATTATTAAATGACAACAAAATGCTGGTTGATAACAGGTTAATGGACGGGACAGTAAATATTTCCTTGGTATTCAACTTCCCAGGTTATTTTATTTATTTATTTATTTTTAATGTTTTTTTTTAAATTTATTTATTTACTTATGATAGTCACAGAAAGAGAGAGAGAGAGAGAGAGAGAGGCAGAGACAAAGGCAGAGGGAGAAGCAGGTTCCATGCACCGGGAGCCCGATGTGGGATTCGATCCCAGGTCTCCAGGATCGCGCCCTGGGCCAAAGGCAGGCTCTAAACCGCTGTGCCACCCAGGGATCCCCGGTTATTTTAATTCCATAAGTATAATTAATGATACCTAAGATATCTACTTACTATGAAATAGTCTGCCTTAGTGAAGATATGAAAAATAAATGTAATGAGACATTGAATTCAAATGGAATGTACTTATCATCTAGTCTGCGTACAAAATAGTAGTCATTCAGTATAGAAAATGGAATGAAGTGTTTATAAAAAGAATTTGTGGACAGTATTTTAAAAGTAGAAAGATAAAGGAATTTAAGGTCCTCTCATTTGAACATCAAAGGATTTACCCCTAAGGTTTACAGGACAGAATGCAGGCAATGTCTTCATCCTTTTTATCTTTAAATATCACAGTTGTTTTCAGAAGCCTTTTGAAGGACTGACAGTTTTACTCAGGTGCAATGCCCCCCCATCCAGAAGCAAAGGTTTGTGCCAGGGATAAAATAACTTTTGAGCTCTCATAACAAAGCAAAACCTTTCCTACCCCAAGTTGCTCATTAAAGACAAAATGCATAGACATACTGTACTTAATAAGAGATACTAGGGGAGATTTGAGAACATTTTTTTAATAGACAAATTTAGATGTGTGTCATTTTTTTTTCTAAAGCCAAATGAATAAGAGCATTTATTTAATATTATCTCTTATTTATTACATTTTTTTTGCTGACTTTGGAAATTTTATAATATTCTCCTTCATTTCCTCAAAAGCCCTGAGTCTATGGAAACCCCTCCTCCCCCACAGCACACACGCACGTAGATATACACATAGGCAAAGAGGTATACGCACATATTCTTGAGGAGAAAAGCTTTGCATAGATCAAGTATAGTTTCTCTTGGTACTTGAAATAGATTGCTGTCATTTATTAAGAACTATTATGGAAAAGGTGATAAACTCTTCCGAGTTCTGCTTTATATATTTTTTTATATGGCATATACATTTTCTCTAAATTTTGTTACTATGCACAAGTTTTCTACAAAGACTTGTGTTATCCTGAGTTGGCAGACAATACAAACGTCATTTCTTAAGCCCTACCCGGGAATTTGGGAGATATTAAATGAGCTTGTAAAACAGTATCTAAAAATCCAGTAAATCAACTGAAGGAAGTTTGTGTGTGTGTGTGTGTGAGTGTGTGAGTGTGTGTGGGGGGGTTAAGATTAACTTGACTGGATGAAAGTGTATCTCTGTGGAAATTTTGTCAACTATCTGTTCTGTGCAAACCTGGCACTTCATCCGTTATTTTTGTTTAAAAAATTATTTCAAAATGAGGAAATGTATTTAGGTACAAAAGAAATAGAAATCACTCTAGGCCTTTTGATGAGATCATGATTTATGTATCCTCTCTTTACTTCTCTTACCCTCACCTGCCCACAGCATCCATGGAATTTTCCAGAAAGCGGTGAAACTGTAGCTATTGTACTTTTCCAAAGAGGTACCAGAAACTCTCAAAATGTTGCTATAACAGTTTAGTAGTCTGCCTCTGAGATTAATGGACAACTAGTTTTCAGAGACTATCAGAGATGGGAAAACTATCCCTTCTCTAAAGAAGAAACTATACAGAGAGACTGTGAAATGCTTTGATAATCTTATGCCATGTTCCCAATCATGAGGAAGTAGGCTTGAGGGTAGAATTTTATCTTACATTCCTCTTTCATATCCAATTCCCTGCTTGTTATTCATCTAACAAACGTATGGAGCAAGAATTGTGGATTTAACACTGGTCCTATAGAGGTGAATGACTCATGGGAGAGAGTATGTTAAGGAAAGCACACACATTTAGAAGCCAATGAACCTGGGGCACCTGGGTGGCTCAGTCAGCTAAGCGACTGCCTTCAGTTCAGGTCATGATCCTGGAGTCCAGGGATTGAGGCCCTCATCAGGCTTCCTACTGAGCAAGGAGTCTGCTCCTCCTTCTGCCCCACCTCTTTTCATGCTCACTTTCTTTCAAATAAATAAAATCTAAAAGAAGGAAGAAGCAGATGAGCCTAAGTTTATAGAACAGCCTCTCATCTGCTGGGGCACGACCATACTGAACCTTTGTTTTCTCATATGAATAATGGAAATTAGAAATAGACATCTCAAGAGAGGTATGGTTGTGGTATCATGTATAAGATGGCAATTTAAAAAAAATAGAACAGAGACTGGGAAATGGAGTCACAATGGGAATGTGCTCAGCTAAAAAGTTTGGGTTTTGTTCTTTAGGCAATAGCGGAGGCTGAAGGATTTGAAAAGACATTGGCATCCATGTTTACTTTGAAATGCAAGGCAGGTTGGTAGGTTAGGAAGTAAATCAACATGCTCCCAAAGCACCACATGATGCATTACAAAAACAAGCATATGCATATAAGTTAGGGTACCCAGTATTGTTTTTAAAAAATCTTTGCCACTGTTCCGCTTCATTATGGGAATGGTGACTTTCAAACTTTTTTTTTTTCCCATACAGAACCCTCTCTTTAGATGAAATCTTAGCCAGGAGCATAAACAAATAAAACAGATAAAAGCAGGGTGATGCTGTAGAAGATGAGTAAATCAAAGGGCTCTTTACCAGCAAAGTACTAAACATTCTCTTCATCCTATGAATTTACATAGTACTCATTGTCTACATCTCTCACCTCCTGCCAAATGATACACTCCCTTGAATTTTATTTTTATGTGATTCTATAGTATTCCTTTAACAAAATCAGGAGCTCTCTGTAACAAGGATCACAATTCCTAAGGCATTATATTTCTTCAACACATCCAACGATGTCTTCCACATAGTAGGTGTTTCCTACTATCTATGTGTTTCTGAGTTAATTGAATATGATGCGTAGGTTTACACATGAAAATTCATTTTCATTTTTCTCTACATTTTCATTTTTCTCATCTCTACATTTCTACAAGATGTCTTCACTTAGGTTTCTTAGATACACACAGTTTAAAAAAACAGTTGTATGTATGCGTCAAAAATATATATCAGAAAAATGACATGTATAAATTTATCAAATTAATTTCTCAGAAAACTAATGCATAACATCATTCTTGATAATGTTTTAGATAAAATATGGGTAACTAAGAAATATGAGAATTGTTCCTTTTAGACTGTTGATCAGATGAAATTATTTTTACTTACTGAACTGCCTTAGCTTTCACTAGAGGAAAAGCTGACTTACTGTCAAATCCAACCAATTTGTAGTTCTCTCAAGAGAGAAGAGACTGGTATAACTAGCTTAGTACAAACAATCAGGACTTGAACTATAGGATGGCAATGAGCATTAAAAGAAAGAAGAGATGCAAGAGTTGTGTCTTCTCTGTTCTTAGCTCCATATTGAACTAAGCTTGTATTACATACACACACAAAAATAGACACATATTCAAATGGGAAATTTCCTGCAATTGTCACAAGGCTTTCTATGTGTTCAGTTTTGTTAAATATTATCTTAACACTTTCAGCAAAAAAAAAAAAAAAAAAGTATCTTTGTGTTTATTCTTTTTTTAAAGATTTTATTTATTTATTTATGAGAGACACACAGAGAGAGAGAGAGAGGCAGAGACACAGGCAGAGGGAGAAGCAGGCTCCTTGCAGGGAGCCCAAAGTGGGACTTGATTCCAGGTCTCCAGGATCACGCCCTGGGCTGAAGGCAGCGCTAAAGTGCTGAGCTACCCGTGCTGCCCTCTTGTGCTTATTTGAATTAAAATAGATCTTACTAGTAATGAATAGCAGGAATATTGTAAGTCCATTCTGAATTTTAAACAATATGCTACAGAGGAACACACACTCATACACTCCTAGCTTGCCTATACAAAAGTGGGGGAAACAATCAAATATATGTAATCTGTATTTCATTTATTTTACATGCTCTTCATCAGTAGTACTTTGCAGTGCTTCCCAAATAACTGGACGATTTAAGTTGGTAAACCTCCTCAAGTGTCTTTTGAAAAGGTTCATTGGAAAAGCGATAGCAATTAAAATTATTGTAGCCACATTTCATACTTTGTTTACATAAGTTAGCATCTTAAAGGTAGTTAGCATCTTGAAGGTATTCCATTTTCAGTATTTATATGAGTATTCAGTAATCTCTGTAGTGACCTTTTTAAGGCATGTGTTCTTCAAGAAGGAATTATAGTGATTCCTGCTGCCTCCTTCAATGACCTAGAAACCATAAACGTCTGTCTTGACTTTAAAATATGTCTATTTCTTAGGCACCTGGGTGGCTCAGTTGGTTAAGCATCTAACTCTTGATTTTACCTCAGGTCATGATCTCAGGGTGGAGGGATTGAGTCCCACATCCGGCTCCATACTCAGTGAGGAACCTACTTGAGATTCTCTGTCTCCCTCTCCCTCAGCCCCCACTTCTAAAACAAATAAATAAATAAATAAATCTTTAAAAAAATCAATCAATAAAATAAAATATGGTTATTTCTTGAGTGATCTTTGGTCTTTAAGTTAATATATACTAAAAAAAAGTTAATATATACTATTTAAATTTAAATTTTTCTTCTAGTTTTACCTAAATATTTTGTGAAATACCATTAGGTCAGAGAGAACATTTATGGAAGTCTAGTAAACATTCCTGAGTTCTCTTTGCTCAGAATATTAGGCCAAACCTCCCAAAATATTTACTGATATGAATAGCTCATAATTTATTAGGAGTTTTTATAATCACTCTGAAATTTCAAGATCAAATGGACAAAACATTAGCATTATCTTTATTAAAATACACAGAATTTTGGAAACTCTCTTTTGGAATCAAATGGTTCAAACAATGATAGAATAGATTCGTAAACAGCCAAACTAAGCAAAATGGTTAGGGTATTGAGACAAATAGAATAAGTTTGTTTTGGTTTTACAAAGGAGATGATGAATTTGTGAATTTTTAATAATAATTACCAAGCTAATATAAAATGAAATAGTGATGATAAAAACAAGGGCATAAGTGACCAACAAATATATATGTGAGATACCCTCTAAGGACTCAAAAGATAAAAGTATAATCTCTTAAAAGCATGAAATGGCAAGATATGTCAAACTTCAAAATGACCTGACTGGGGATGCCTGGGTGGCTCAGCATCTAACTCTTGGTTTTAGCTCAGGCCATGATCTCAGGGTCATGAGATCGAGTCTCATGTTGGGTTCCATGGTCAGCAGAGAGTCTGCTTGAGATTGCCTCCCTCTCTCTTTGCACCTCTCCTCACTCTCTGTCTCTCAAATAAATAATTAAATATTTAAAATGAATTAAAATGGGGCACCTGGGTGGCTCAGTTGCTTAAGCATCTGCCTTTGGCTTAGGTTGTGATCCCAGGGTTCTGGAATTGAGCCCCGCATCTGGCTCCTTGCTCAGTGGGGGGTCTACTTCTTCTTCTCCCTCTGCTGCTTCTCACTCTGCTGTGTGCTCTCTCTGTCAAATAAATAGTCTTTAAAAAAATAAAATTACCTTCCTATTACAATTTTGAAAATTTATTATATAGGTATATTTTCAAAGAATACACCAAAGTATGAAGATTCCATTGAGACGTTGCTTGTAATGTCTCATGATTTATAAAAATGGAAGGAGCTGAATATAGCAATAAGGAATTTGTTGAGTCAAATATAGTATATCCATGTGATGAGACACTATATGGTCATGAAAAGAAAAGAATAAGACAATGACAACAATAATAATGTTACTAAGGACATTAGTCATCATTGAGTCCATGCTATATGTGTTAAGAAAGTGGCATAGTGTAGTTCTGGGGAGAGCGTTCTGGAACCTTATTGCCTTGGATAAAATCATATGCCTGTCACTTCTGAACTCTGTTGGCCTCAGCTTACTTATCAGTGGATTTAACTATAGTCTCTGTTTTATAGGTTGGAGAGACAAGTAAAGGAAAAGTTTGCTCAGTGCATAATAAGTATTAGCTGCCATTATAATTAGTCATTTATCTTTACATGTCATTTTACATATACCACATGCGCTGGATAATATTATTATCCCCATTTTTATATATGAAGGACAAGGTTGGTTATCAGAAAGTCATACCATTGATAATCATCAATTATTTGTGAGTGATAAATAATTGATACATTCATCTTTTTAACAATATTATCAAGAACCTACTTTATATTAGGGCTTGGAGAATATGGTGGTAATAAAGCCTTCAAAGTTCTTATTCTACTGGAGCTCATCTTTCCATAAGAAAGGTAGATAAAAAAAAAAAAGATAAATGCATAATGTCAAGGTGAGTAATGCTATCAAGAAAATGGAAGCCGGACCAGTTGTTACAGAGTGATGGACAAAAAAGTGGGGCAGAGAAGAACAGGAACTATATTAAAGGCGGTCTTGGTGATATGCAAGTAGAAATATGTTTCTAAGAATGCTACAAACCATATAGATGGAGAAAGGGCTTTCCACACTAAAGAAGCCATAAGTTCAAAGCCCAAAGTGAGGGTGTTCTCACTACTAAAGCTCTGTTGAGTCTACAGTCTGAGGAGGCAGAGATACTGATTTTGAAAGGTATCTAAGATACATCTAAGAAGTGAAAGAGTTAGTTGTATACAAGAAGGATTGTGGCATTTGTGTTGTAAAAAGTTATTTGATGTCAAAATCTATATCTATGTTTATATGGCAATGCATGCAAATTTTTCTGGATAGGCAGGTCAAATTACATTATTGCCCTTGAAATTTTTGACATCACTAGCTTGAACTACTGGCATTCTGTTATTGAATGCAGCCCAGATGCTTGCCGCCTCAACTGCTCCTGGACTGCTCCAGATGATGGCTCAGAGCTCACTTGTACTTCTTCACATCTTGTTCCTGATGTCTTTCAGTCTGCTGTTCTCACAAATGTCCCTCGTCTCAGGCTTTTGACAAATGCCTCTAATACTTTGGACAAACCATACATAATTTTCTAGTGTTGGAAGAAAACTTTCATCTATCACTTTATGATTCATTCTTTTTATAGGGTCAGAGTTACGTTGGGGGCCAAGGGTGGGCTGACCCAAGATAGGCCTCTTTGGCATGAAGATTATTTTGATTTAAAAAGCAATCAACACCGAGTAGATTCAGGAAAAGTTCTTTTTTTTTAAGATTTATTTATTTACTTATTTATGATAGACATAGAGAAAGAGAGAGAGAGGCAGAGACACAGGAGGAAGGAGAAGCAGGCTCCATGCTGGGAGCCCTACGTGGGACTCAATCCCGGGACTCCAGGATCACATCCTGGGCCAAAGGCAGACACTAAACCATTGAGCCACACAGGGATCCTCAGGAAAAGTTCTTTACCTCCCCTTCAAACACCTAAAAAAAATGTTGGATAGAGGGCCTGCTCCAGAAGGAGCTATCATCATAGGTCACTACGTTATGTGTAAACTAGGTATGGTAGTCAGGGAGGAACCTAATAAGACCTGTTTGATCAAAGTTTTCTATGTCCCATCATTTCTGAGTGGTCCAACTAACATTCATTTACCAAACATTTACTCTTTTTCATCTTCCTGTGAATTGCATTCTTTCCCTTTAAAGTCCCAGACCCCTACCCCTTTCTCCTCAGTTCAGAATGACATCTGTATTTATTATATTGCCTTATTTTGCCTCATTGTCTTTGGAATTTCCTTGTTTCTATGGATTCCCCATAGGTTCACTATTAACTGATTCCTTCCTTTTAATCTGTTTCGTGTCAATTTTATCCTTTGTCTAGCTCAAAGGACCCTGAAGGGGACAGGACATTTTTGTTCCCTCATAGTTACTAGGGCCTCAAAGCTTAAGCAAAACTATTTTTTGTTTGTTTGTTTTATATAAGTTTTTGTCCACCCTGCTGCCAAATTGGCTGAGTCAGGGAAGTATTCAAATCATATCCCCATAATATCCTTCTTCCTAAATTCATCCCTGGAGCTGAGTCCTGATATCCATACTTGTCTCCTTTTCTAATGGTGGACCATGCCAGAAGGACTCTGCAGTCTTGTCCACCACTTAGTTTCTGCTACCCTCCTCCAAGTTCACCCTACTTGTTTATATATCTTTGAACCCTAAAAGCTCACACATTTTTTAGCAGGCTCATAAACATGAAAATCAGAGAATGCATATATATTATAATGGTGATTGAGATACATGTTTGATCTCTTTACAATCAACACCTCTAATAAAGCTATGTCCCTTTTGCATCATCAACTGTATTTCCTTAGCACTGATCAAAAATTCCATAGCATCCTATGACATAAGGTTGAGAAATAGGAATAGGTTTTATCGAGGAACTCAGCAACCAAGGTTCATCAAGAATAGAAGGCACGGGTCCTCTTATCCTCTTTATAGCATCACACAGACTGGCATCGTGTCAGGGCTCTCTACAGCTTGGGCAATGTATACCCGTGTTCCAGGAAAAGCACACCATCAGCCCTATGCTCTCCTTCCTTATGTGGTAATTGGAAAATAATCAACCTACTGGCATGATGGACAGATAGGGTAAAGGTACCAATGATTCTCAGCAGTTGTCTGCTAAGGGTCAATTCGGGTCCTCCTACTTGGGAAAGAAACCATCAGTCCTCTGAGAAATGCAATTATGATGCCCCCAGTTTTGCTGAAATGAGGTATAGGTAGAGGGAAGATCAAGGTTCTCCAAAATAGCTCACTGTCCAGACAACCCAGTGTGAGCCCCCAGAGTGATTTTCAGATATATCTGTTTGTCGTGCCAGCATATTTGAGTGTCTGTGATGTTCTAGCTGTCTTTCCTGCTATAAATAGTCCAAAAGATTGAATGAAATAATATTGAACAGACAAGTAGGTCAGAATAATTTTGTTCTGGAGTAGAAGCTTTTAACCTTTTAGAAATTGTGGAGTCCCATTAAGAATCTGATGAAAGCTTTAATTACCTCTGAAATTTGCATTTAGGCAAATAAACCAAGTCTACCACACTGCAAAATTTCAGGGGGACATTTATATGATTAGCTAACATATAAACTCAACAATGTATAAACCACATCACAAATCATAAAATAAATTTGTTCATACACTTGTAGATTCTTATGTTTTATCATGTTAATGACCCTTAATTTATTTTACCCCTAACACAACTCGCAGTGTTTTCTCATATTACACAAAGGAAGATCAAACACCTACACAAGTGCTCATGTGAAATGGGATATAAGTGTTACAGGGTTGCAGGATTCTTGTCTCATGGAGTCAAAGAATGAATCTCGTGGACACAAAAGGGTGAAGGAATAGCTTATTAAGTGAAGGTGAGAACAGAAAGAAATCTCTCCAGAGTGAGAGGAGACTCAAATGGGTTGTCAAATGATGTAGTTTTGAAATGTTGGTGAGGTCCGGAGCTGAGGGCCAAGAAAGAATTCTTGAGCTGTTTTTGGTGCAAAAAGATGATATTATTAAGGCACAGAGACAGGACCTGTGGGCAGTAAGAGCTGCATTGGGGTCATGAGTGGCCCATTATATACTTTTAAGTTGGAGAGGGTTAGGGATAGCATAAGTGTCTAAGAAATTTTGGAAGCAAGGTATCCAGGACCTTGAGGGGCTAGCTATTGCTAGGAATATATCATTTATTATTATCTAATAAAACTTTAGTTATGAGACCCTTCAGATATATATAGATGGGTCATATGCTTAGAGGGTGATTGCCAACATGTAGCTTGAGAGGTAGAGATAAAAGTTTCCAAAGGAATTTTTATATGTTAAAATAGACTTATAGGATCCTGAGAGTCAGGCTAAGATTGACTCTTGTCCTTAGCAAAGTGCAGGCAGTTGAGGCCCGAGAGAAATTTCACTGCCTCATTCAAGGACTAGTCAATGGTAAGGAAATTTAACAATTTTTCTTCTGCCTTTGTTTCCCATGTCATCAGGTTAAAGTTATCCTTGTTAAAAACTAATTGCAGTTACTGATTGTATTGTAGGAGCCAAGAACAGGACACGCCAAGATGGTCCCGTTTGGTATAAAGAGTCTTCTGAGTTGAAAGCAATAAGACCCTGCAGGCTCAAGAGACACTTTTGCCTTCCTTTAACTACACAGAAGAATCCAAATTAGGGGTTTTTCTATTAGCAGAGATAAATTTTATCTGAGTGACCCATCTGTATAACAAGACAAACATCTAATTGCCAAACATCTGTTCTTCCTCTTATTGTCCTGCGAACTACATTCCTTTCCCCTGAAGTTCTGACTCCTACTCCATTCTCTTTAGTTCAGGATGACATATTTACCCCATTTTGATTGACTGTCTTCGGAATTTCCATGTCTGGGTGGATTCCCTGTATGTACACCATTATATTTGATTCTTTTCTATTAATCTGTCTCATGTCATTGACATCAATCTGTCTCATTGATTCTTAGTCCAGCTAGAAGGACCTGTGAAAGAACAGGAATTCTTGCTCCCCTACATATAAATAAGTACAAAGTATTCAAATTTGATAAGTCAAGAAAAACTGTAAAGGACTTTAAAATGGGCAAAATTGATTGGTGGTATCTTGTCCAGAACACTCAGATTACTTTAGCCTTTAATGATATTTAATGATAATATAATCTGTAATTGTGGAAAACTAATAGTAACATAAAAAAATTATTTTCATTAGAAATGCAAATGAGTTTTGTTCAGTAGAGTTGTAATTGGTCATTGCCCTGTGACTATTGGCTAAATTTGCACTTATTTCCACCTTCACTTCAATATCTCTATTTGTTTACAAATGTGTTCATCAAATTCTTTGAACCAATTTTTATGTTACCTGTTCCCTCGTTAATTATTATGCTAAATAAGATTTGTAAAATGTATTCATTTTATATTTCTATGTCATAATTTAATGTTTAAAAAATTCTGTACATTTTGTAAGTACTCATCAGAAATAAAGATGAAAAAAATATTATTTCATGGACACATGCTGTTAGATTTTTGTGTACAAAAAAATTGTGTGTAATTCTATAGCTACTATTTAGTGCCATGGACAAGGGAGATAGAAAAGATCAATAATTTCAATTATTTACTTTTTTTAATTTAAAATGTGGAAAACTCCCTTTCTAAAGTGATATGATTTACCTAGACTACTGTCCTGAAGTTTTCTACATTTAACCAATTAAAATGTTCTTTGCTATTACATGTTTTGTTTGTATGTAAGAGAGTTTAATAACACAATTTGCATTCTTCCAAATTCAATAAGACAAGATTATTCTGGGCACACTTGGCTTTGAATATTGCCAGGTGGCATTGTAGCCTGAAAAAAAAAAAAGTAAAAGTAAAAATTATATTCACAATATATGTTCTTATTGAATGAAATATACATTTATTACAAGATACTTTTTATTTGTATTTTCACTGTTTTCATTACAATCACATTAATATTTGTTAGGTATTGTTCAATCTGATCATTTGGCTAAAAATCAAATGAGGTAACGGTTCTATTGTCTGATTTCTGTGGAGCAACTGCATCTTCTGGGAAATGAATTATGACAAAGTACAAATTCATTTCTGTTCTTTCAAAAAAAACAAGCTTCAATTAAATGTTAACACCCCAGGTGTTTTACATCTCTTCAATGGAAACATTATCACTTCAGCTTTTGAGACAGAGGTATGTCAAAAATCCAGATGCTTCATGCATTTTTTTTTTTAATTCAATGAGGAAAGTTAAGAAAACTATCTGCATGTGAATTACTTTCTACAATGGAAGGCATCCTGACACTGATTAATTGCTAAGCAAAGCCCATATTCACTGGAATGGCAGTTATATGCAAATATCAGAGGCCAACTGGAGAAGGCCTGGAATGACATTCTCCTTCAAGAAATTTAATTTTTGAGAAATAAATGCAGCACACTGAGATAGTAAGGCTTAGAGAAAAATAAACCAATATAGCTTAGAGGTATAATTTTATTTTCTTCTTTTTGAATTATTTCTCACTTTATACGTCCATGAAAATGACTTAAAAAATTTTTTTTTCCCAGTAGAAAGCATATTTATTGAGCCACAGAACTTCTCCAGAATAGACTTTAGGAAGAGCTAATATCTATTATTTTCCCTTGGATTATGGAGACCAACTATAAAAAAGCGTGCCAAAGAGATAAATGAGAGATTTTTGGAAGCTAAAATATAATATCTCTGTAATTATAATTTCTTTTGAAGGATGTGGGACTGACACCAATCTAGTGCAAATATAACATTAGCAAATGCTAGAATGTTCACAAAAGGGAATTTTAAATGAGAGGTAGAATAACCCACTCCAGAATGATGCTACTTTGATATAGTAATTATTTTGAGGTGAAAGCAATTGAGAAATAGTACACAGAGGAAGAATCCTTTGCCCTATCAATTTCTGCCTAAAAGTAGAGCCTACATTTCCCATTGTGGCTGTGGCATAAATTTCCATTTGTAAAGATGTTTCCCCTTTCATACACTAAGGCTTGAGATGACTCTGAGATGAGTCTTCATTACAAACCTTAGTAAGAAACACTTATTTACTTACTATATATTTCCTAGTTACCTTACCACAATTTATATCCCTTTGTTAAAATGGTATACAAATCATCTAGTGTAGGCACTTCTTTGGGTTTTTAATTTCTTTTCTAGGAATCCCTCTATACATAGAAAATATTAACATCAAATAATGTTTGCATATTTTTTTCTTCTGTTAATCTGTCTTTTGTCAAATTAATTCATGTACCACTGACAAAAAAGAAAAGAAAAATGTAAGAGGGTAGAGGAAAAACCTTTGCCTTCCTCACATTTCCATGCAACTCAATGTATATTAAATAATTATCTTCTATTACATTCTTTTATCAGCTCTAGGTATACATAAAGGAAAAAATGTGAATGTGTATGATTCATTTTGAGAAACATGTAACTGCCAAGGCTAATTTGGCCTGACTGAAATATAGTACATACGGATTGTGGCAAATTCAGGCATTGGATCATGGCAAGCCTTAGACTACAGTGTTTGATCTTAAGCAGATTTTAAGAAGTTCCCAGCTGGAGCTCAGTCACTCATTTGCTCAACAAATGTTTACCTACTTAATTGTGTATTTAATATATATTTATTGAACACATTGTATATGCCTCTTACTCTTTTTAGGCGCTAAGAATAAAACAAAATATTACAGACAAATTCTCTGTCCCTAAGGAGCTTACAATAAATCAAGAGAACTATAAACATTTATAGAAAGTTGATAGTATTGTTTATAACAGGAAGTGTTAAGGGAATATATAAATGTTTGACATTTATGTTAATTCTGGAAATAGAGATGTCAAGGAAAACTTTCAGTAGTTTACAACATATTTATGATTTGTCTTCTTATCTGTACCCAAGACTTATTATTAGTGTGTGGTATTAATACAAAGTGATATACATATAATTTTATATATTTTTAAAATTTTTATTATCATTATTTTTACAGACCCTGGAGAAAATAATCTGCCTTCACTGGCCCAATAGCTGGAATCATGGGAATGTCAGCTCTGTCACAATCCTAACTTACACTCAAAGTGATGAAGAAGGAAAATTATAGAATGTGATGTTTGCAGAAACATTGTCTCTTCCATAATCACGACTGACCAGGCCCACTCACCATTGGGATGATGTTCTGATGGAGTTCAAGGCACACTTTCCCAAAATATGGCACCTGGGCATATTAAATATCTTAAGCTGAATAAATTTTAGAAAATAGTGGAAACAGAAAACTGATTCTGACCTTTTCTCCTCTCCCTTCTTTTCTGAGATAGGTCATAAAACCCTTATGTGAGAGATAACCTCCAGAGGAAAGAAGCATCCTTATTTGTGAAGACAGAATGGCATTGAGAAGAATCTGAACTAACAAGTCTTGCTAAGTTTCCTGGTTGACTCCACTTACCTCACACTGTCTTACCTATCATATATCTATAGGACAGCACACTCTTCCTCACACCTAATATAAAAAATCTCAGATCTGTTTCTTCAGGTTTTAATTTCCTTATGAAGGCTTTTGTATCACACAGAACTGTATTAATTAAATGTATATGCTCCTCTCTTGTGAATATATCTTTGTCAGCTTAATTTTCTGACTCCACCAGGAATCCTAAGAATGTTGAGGAAAACTTTTTGCTTCCCTACAGTCTAATTGCTCCTAAAATAGCAAAGTCTGTGTGTGTTGTCCTGAAAGCCCATGAAATGAAATGTTTTCCACCTGCAACAGCTCTTTCAATGTTCCAAGAAATCGAAAGACTTTCCTTTTAAGTATTTATAATTATCCTATTTTGAAACTTATGTTGAGTACTTTGGACACCTTTATTTCATTAACCAGAGGTGATTTTTGACATATATTTCATTTTAAAAAATCCAAACTTTCATAAAACATGTGCTTTTTTTCCCCTAAAACACTTCTCACATGCTGAATTGAATCCTTAATGTAAGTGAATCAAATAATGAGCAAAAACATTAGCCTATCTGATGTCGATTCTTCGAGTCTGTGCAACTAATTGAGGACTTTATTATATTTCAGAATTCCTTTTTTATTACATGAAAATGTAAGAATAAAACAACCACAGATACTAATAAGAAAAAATATCATTCTCAAGATAAAACTGAAACAAAGTAGAATATAAAACAGGATATCTAGAAGTATTTCACTGAAATTGTAACTTTGGCACGGTTTTATTAGAGATTTATGATATTTCTGGTTCTTATGGAATAGAAACCTCTTTATTCTATGTAAGTCTGTTTTTCATCCTACTGACATTCAGAATACATACATATTTTCAAGAAGGCATTATACACAAAGGTAGGAACTGTCTTTATTATGAATAACACTACAGTGAACATCTTTATATATAAATGGTGGACTGCATCTCTGATTATTTCTACATTTCTAATGTCATACTATCTGTACTACGGATAACATTGCTGTGAATATTTTTATACATAACTGTTTGACAGCACCTATCTTTATGGTAAATTACTTCAAGTGAGATTACTGGATGAAATTGTATAAATAACATGAAAATTTGGGTTATTTATGCATATTATAGTCAGTTCTACTGGCAGCAACAGACAAAAATGGATGTTGGCAATCTTGAAGGGACTTTTATACCTTAAAATTATTTTACAATTGATTGGCAAATAAAATATATTCCTGTATTTGCCTTTCTTTTTTTAATCAAGCTAGACTACTATTTTCCATATTGATAGGCTATTTGTATATATTTTCATAATTTTTATGTTGTGGCATTTATCTAATTTTTATCAATCTGTATTTTTTACAAAAATGAAACTTTTTCATATTTATTACAATATTTAGTCCAAATATTTATTTTTTAACAATTACACAAAATTAAAACTACGCTAATGTGATTTTTGTCTTTTGAATTTCTACATACATGGCATTTTTGTTAAACAGCCCCAGCTTTCTTCTGCCTTGAATCAGCTAGTGATTAAAATTATTAAAAAGTGGCTTCAAAAGGGAGAGTTGTTCAAATTTCATTATATACTTGGATTTTTTATTCTTCAATGAAACAGGTGATACTTTGCAGCAAGAAAGGCAAGATTGTAAAGAGAGAATTTTAGAGAATTCTTTATCTTATATTTGACCCAAGGTTATAAGCTTTACATAAGGAGCATGGTGTCTGAAAAAAAAAAAAAAAGATAAAGAAGACTGCCCAGGGCCACCTATGTAATTGACAGGATGAAAATGCAGGGTCTCTTGATCGAAAATCACTAAAAATATCAAGACAGTGACAAGAGGGTATTAAACCAAGTGTGGGACCCTGTACAACTGCATAGGCCACATGCCAATGAAGCCAGTCTTGATTCTACCTTTTCTGATCTTGTTGGATTGTGGAGAGAAGGAATAAAAGAATATAGAGGTGGTAGTTGGTCAGAGATGTGCCACCATCATATTTCTACCTCAAAGTAAAGTGCTTGTTTTATAGGTTCAGGGAAATTCCTAGGGCGAGGGGATCATCCTCCCCCACATATACACTGACATTTGGAATTTGGGATAGAAATCCCAGTCTACCCTTTACCCGGTTCAGTAACAATCTGAAGGGAGGTCACATCAAGGGGAACTCAGCTCACAGCTCAGTCAGGCAGAGTAAGCCTTCAGTCAAACTTCTAGCTTCCCTGTTGGTGTCAACAGGACTCTGTGCCCTGAAGGTGAGCAAAGAAATTAGCTGAGTTGAGAGTCAGCATGATGCCCAAGGCATCTGGGGAAAGTAGTCCTAAGCAAAGGAATGAAGGAAGGAGGAGAAAGCCCGGCAAAGCTGCCCTGTCTCAGCGTTGTCTGGGTGGTGGAGAATCCAGCAGCTGTATTTTGCTGATGCCTATGGAGAGACTAACAGAAAAAAAAAAAAAGGACAAAAAAATGCTGGTTACAATAATTTCTCACACAAATACTTAACAAAACATCCTGTTTAACAAATAAGTGAAAATAGAAAAAATTTAAAAATCAACATCTTCGCAAAAACTTTAGGATGTACCTTCTGAATAATACAATAGTTGCAACTCTTTTGGTCAAAAGTTCTCATTGCTATTAGTAATGTCAGCTGACAACTCTTCAAACAAAACACCACAGTAAAATGATCATAGAAAGCTCAATTGATCAACTTATGGTAAATAAGGGAGAGCATCACCTTCAGAGACATTTAGTTTCTTAAAAGGGGAAAATGGGAAATAGTTATTTCTAGGGTTTAAAGTTTCAGTGGCTGAAGCCAGGTGCTTAGTGCTGAATCTGCCCTGGATTGGGTGCAGTTTTTGGTATAATGGTTTAGGATCTGTGGACAATTCAAGATAAGCCTCTTAGAAAAGTGTTCCTGAGTTACCAGTTTTCTGATGAGTGACCTCTTTGCCCATTTGAGCAATTTATTGTCCTGAGAAGGCTGCCTACCTAAACATAACTGTTGTCCTAGGAAAAACTTGATAACATTCCTTTTATTTATTTATTCAAAGATTTTAATTTACTTGGGAGAGAGAGTGCACATGGGAATGCACACAAGCAGCGGGGAGGGGCAGACTCCCTGCTGAGCATGGAGCCCACTCCTAGCTTGATCCCAGATCCCAGGACCCTGAGATGATGATCTGAGCCTAAGGCACATACTTAACCTACTGAGCCACCCAGGTATGTGCCCTGAGCACATTATTTTTAGATAACTGAATTTGGGAGAAGATCCTGAAGCAAACAATGAAGTTATTTACTGGTTTATATCTTTAGCTTCTTGGGAAAGAAGATTCCAGAATAAATAATAATGTTGATGGAGGTAGTCTTCATTTTTAATCCAGAGAGTTAAGTTTTAGGCCTGCAGTTCATCTTGGTCCTCACTAAACTCACAAACATAATGTCAAAGGCAGCTCCTCAAGAGAGTGTGATTTACCTCTTATGATTCGGTTAAGAGCTTCATACACTTTTAAAGTAATTGTCAACTGTCATTAATATGGCCAGATGTGGGCAAAATTTAAAGAAAGTATAAAGTTCTACTACTTTCAGTAACTTTGTAATTTTATTTCTCCTCAACCTCTTTAATTTCCACCTCTGTTTTAGTTTGACCCTTCTCCTCATCCACCAAATTCTTAAATACTCTTTCCCCAAGGTTTTCCTGTGAGAAACTGAATAGAAATCAATAAACTTCCTTTGAAATTAGAATTCCTTGCTCTCAGAATATTTATTTGGTAGTTGCTGCACTGCTTTAATAAACACTTCTGAAAATATACACATACCTATCTATCGACTTGCTACAGTTTGTCCCATTAACCAGAATGTATAACGCAGAATTCATATCTTTGGGGAAAATGAATTACTTAGTAATATGTATACTTTCCAGATATATTTATTAACTGCATAATGGATTGAATAGTTACTTCCTTCAATATTTTTAAGTTTGGATTTGCCCCCTTCAGTTTCAGTTGGCTTAAATAAAATATTGAATTGGTGTTTTCAAAGCAAGGGAGATTGGATTAAATAGTCATAGCTCATCAATCACTTTTCTTTCATTATTTAGTGTAATGTTGTAAGGAAGCATGGGATTGAGAGTGAGAAAATCTTGGTTTTAGTCTTGATTCTGCCATTGACTGCAGAACTACATATATCATTTAATTACTCTAAATTTCAGTTTATTTATTCATTAATTGAAGAATTATACTAACGGGTTTCTAAAATTAATGCCAGCTCAATCTTCTCTGATGAATGATCCCAAGTTGTACAGCATCTCCCATGTGAGCTGCTTAGAAAAGTCTGTTTTCTTACCTGCATTTGCCAGTCATTTGTGCTAAATCTGAAAGGTCATTCATCACACATTGCTGGTTTATCATAGCTTTTTCTGAATATCTGTTTAAAGTGTCTACAATAAACATTTCATAACAATTTGTAAGTTTTTAGAATATTCTAGAAAACATAGGAAGACTCATATGTCAAGAGCACATTGAGGAACTTATTGAAGTAATGAAGAGAATTGGGGAGCCAAGCGGGGGAAGGACTGTTGATTAACTCTCCAGATTTGCTACTTGGTTTCTTAGCTCCGATTCAGTAGAATATTATCTATTACAGAAAGATACCTGTTTTCTAAAGTAATAATTAGAGACTGGGGGAGCCGTTGATTAGTTCCAAATATTACTCTGACTTTCAGGCATGGCTTAGAGAAAATGACATTGTAAAATTTTAAGATAATCAATATTTAAATGGTAAAAGATACCTAACTTGTACATTGCTATAAATGGTAATAGGAAACATAATAAAATAAAAATCCTAAAATAGAAGCAAAATTAAGTTTGAGATCCTCTTTATTCTACTACAGCCTAGGTTCAAACCAGGAGCAATAAAAAGGGGAGAGTTTTATTGCTACCCACTGTTCTACCATTCTGGGCCATGTTTCATTTTTTCTGTTTTACACCTCATCTGTCTTTGCCCTATGTTGGGAGGAAGAGAGTTGAATAGAATTGAACTTCTTATGCTATTTAAGGAAGATAAACTCAGTAGGGCATATAGACCTAAAGTCTATGTATGTAATGTATAATACACTAATTTTTAAAAAGGAGTTTCATGCATGTGTATCTAACTCAAACACTATACTTTCTGTGTCTAGACCCCATCATAGCTGCTGCCTGGACCACAGCGAGGTGGTGGTTAACGAGCCAGGCACACCCAACAAAGGAGTCTGGCTTTTGACCCTTTGGACTCCTGGCGACCACAAACACTTCCAGATATGGCCTGTTCCCTAGTGCTGATTCTATTGTTTTGCAGCAATATGCTCCCTCAGGCCTTCTCAGTAGTCACTTCCTTCTTTAATTCTCTTTTAACTATTTTGGACTTCCAAGGATTCTCACAATGTGTGAACCAATGAACTACATCTTTGTCTTTTTTTTTTTTTTTTTTTTTTTTGCTATAATTTTGGATTTATTGCCATTTGTTAAAACCATTTTTAGGGACCAGAAACATAAGGGAGACAGGCTGTAATATGTTCAACCCATTATCTGGCAAGTGTGGTAATCATATAGGTAGATATAAAGTGCAAGTGGCAAGCTGAAGAGCAAATAAGTATGCAGAGAAATTTTTTGTAATGTTAAAAACAGAAACCTTGAGGTAAGGCAACAGACTGAGCACAAGAATGACAGGAAAGGGTGCTGTGGAGCAGATGGGTATATGGGTATGTGCTGGGTATGGCACAGCCACCATCACCCTCACAGCACTGTAAATTACAACTTCACCCAAATGAGAGGATAAAATCTTAATCAAACAGGCTTAAGATAAAATAAATTTATACACAATGAACAATTTTATAAATTACGTCAAGTATAAACCCCAAAATGTCCTCTTGCTCCCTGAATGTTTCTGGTTGAAATGAACATTCTCAACACTCTGTAGCAGCTGCCTCCCAAGCATTTCACCCCTTGTGTTTTTTTTTTCCCCCTTTAAAGATGTTCTGATTTTACACTGGCATCTAAGTAAGTATAAAAACCAAGAATTTGGGAGGGATTGTATTAAAGGGGAAAGGGCTCTGTATTCTTTGTCTTATTTTATCTCAATTAGTTCAGATTATCTTGGAATTTATTGCCCTGCACAAAAATAACCCAAATAGGTTATTGGAGGTTTGTAAAACCAAGTATTCAGCTTGCTTAAATATGATAGATAGATAGATAGATAGATAGATAGATAGATAGATAGATAATAGATAGACATTTGAATTTGTTACAAGGTTAATATTACACAATTTTTTTTTTGCCAGAGTAATTATGGAAAATCTATACAACTTTTGAGAAAAGGACTTTTCGTTTTTGTTTTCAGAATTAATTTTTTTTTACATCCTCTTCCTCCAACATACTACATAGATGTTCTAAAGGAAATCATATATTGGGATGTTAGTTTCAAACAGAGATGAACTCACCAATTTACTCAACAGGACTTCTTTTTTTTTTTTAATACTTTTTTAAAAATTTTATTTATTTATTTATTTATGATAGTCACACAGAGAGAGAGAGAGAGAGAGAGAGAGAGGCAGAGACACAGGCAGAGGGAGAAGCAGGCTCCATGCACCGGGAGCCTGACATGGGATTCGATCCCGGGTCTCCAGGATCGCGCCCTGGGCCAAAGGCAGGCGCCAAACCGCTGCACCACCCAGGGATCCCTCAACAGGACTTCTATATAGAAAATATCATCAAGGATAAAATCGAACTTGGGCATTATGTTTGGATGAACAAAAAGCAAAAAATTTTGCTTTGAATTTTATGCCAAACAAAAGTGATGAAAAGTCAGTTTTTTTTTAGAGTTCTTCAGTGCTACAAATATGACCTATTTCTACATATTTCAAGGAGTTCTAGTGTTTAGCATGTATGTTGCCCTATGCTTTTTTTCTGTTCTGTAACTTATTTCTGAGTGCAATTTAAGTGAACGATAAACATGCAGCCTCCCAAAATATAAATATGTATCATTAAAAGTCTCTTTCAATACTTTTCCATCAACCTTCATTCCATATTGTGAGTGTCATTACAGTACACTTTTCAAAAGGTAACAAACACACAAGTGTCAAAGATTTTATTCATTTCATTAATAAGGGAACCAGTAAGATGTTAAACCTAGTTCAAACAGATTTCAAGAAATGAAGATTTATATAGTCTGTGACAGTAACACTGAAAATAATTTGCAACTAGATGCAAAGCTGGTTAATATCATGTATGGCAATAAACCCACATTCGCAGTTACTTTTTCTTCTAGGTGGATGTAATTTCAACATTGCTGTTGAACAAGAACCAGCTGTAGTGCTCCCATTCCAGGAAGGATTTCATTAATACCAGCTTTCTACAAGTTAACCTCTATCCCTACAGAGCTATAAAGTATGCTAATCAATAGTAAAAAGACAGTTTAATGAAGACAACCACTCCTAGAAAATGAGCTAATCCTCAGTCACATTATGTGCACTGCTCAGTGCTCAGCATTACATGGATGGGACACCCAGCAATCTCTAAAGCCTATGCCCATGTCTTGGATAATCCTTAAAAGTATCCATGCTCATGTGGATATACAGGTTGGGGCAGATGAAGGCAAGGCAGTCGTAGGATTATTCCACCAAAAGGCAGAAAGAGTTAATATCCAAGTTTTGACACCTAATATAGTGATGGTAGCACGACAAACAGTTTAACAGTAAGACTGTTTCAAGAGAAATTCTATCTGTCCATTTAACATATCAAGGAGAGGTCTGGAGAATGTGATTGCTGATTTTTACCTAAGGAACATTTCAAGAAAGAGAAATGGAGTAATATCCACTACCACCCACGAACCTGGTAGATTAATGGAATCACAGGAGACAGAGCAGAAGAGGCAGGCAGTTGGGTATATGGAGTGAGGGATAAATTTCTTTCATTTAGAGAAATGCCAAGACCCCAGAAACTTCTGCCAATTTTTCTTCGGGAGTCCTGGCAGGGTCAGCATGGTGGGATACTTCAAATGTCCCCAAGGACAGCCGTGTAGAAAAGCTTTGGTTGTACAGTTTACCTAGGCACAGAGAGGGCCTGCATTCTCATTCAGTGCTGCCTTGCAATTTTCACAGACAGTGGGGGGATCCAGAAGTTCTCGCCTGCAACTAAGGAATTTCTGTAACTGTACTTTGGCTTGGGGCAATGGGACTCACACTCAGATCCCAGCAGGCTCCGCAATGAGGGCCAAGATGAGCTCAATTTTTCAGGGATGGCTGCCAGAACCTTGACTAAGGTGAGAAAGGACTTTTCCTAGCCAAGGATTTCAGCAGAAGCTAACGATGGGTGGCTGAGAGGGCAACGGCTATGAAGACTCTCGCAACAGCAGCCAAAATTTCAAAGGGAAAGCCAGGGATGGAGGGGCTGAGATGAAGGTAGGGAGGATACTATGGGACTCAGAGACTTTTGTCTCTTTCCCCAAAGACCAAGCCCTTAAAGCGATACCCCTCCTCCTTGTACCCAAGTACCATCCAGGAGAGAGTAGGTGAGCAGAGTAAATCCTGAAATTCTATCCAATATTGCCTTCTGGGGTTACCTCAAAAGATTTCAAGACATTTCAAACTAATCTTATCGGATTAGAGGTTTTTGCTTGTTTGTTTTGTTTGTTTTTTGTTGTTTCTGTCCTGGCTTATTGGGGTAGAAACCTGTGATAAAAATCAGATAGCTATGGGAATTATTCTGTATTTCCCTATGTAGCTGACCGTACTGACATAGATATGCAATCCTGCTGCTAATCTATTCTCCTTTCTGTGTCCTAAACTTTTCACTTTTCTTGAAAGCAAAGGAAGAAAGGGAGAATGGGAAAGGAAAGAAGGAAAGAAAGTTCTGAGCACTTTTATTTAGCTGGGCCTGGGTGCGGAATGGTCATCCCATTTGCGAACCTTTGCACAACATACCCAGGTCCTTCATACGGAGTCATCCACGTGTCCTCTTCATTTGAGTGCTGTAAAAGCTTGGAACCATACCAGAGTTCCCTCTGAAGTGTGAGGAGAGATAAGAGAAGGGAATGCTCTACCTGGGTTCTTGTCTGGGAATCCAAACGGGGCACACATGCAGAAGGCCCCCGGAGAGTGTGAGTGAGCAGTAGAGGGACCTCAGACGTACTGGCAAGGGGAGATGGCCCTCTAAATGTCGAGCTCTTGTGGAATGCTGAAGTTTTCACTTATTCAGTTGTGGCTCAACTAGGCAAATACTTTGTTAAGAACTATAGGCTGGAATATAAAAAATAGTCACCCCCACCCCCCACCCACCTCCCTTTCTACCACCCCTTGTTCATTTCCCAGAGTTAGGGGTCTCTCATGTTCTGTCTCCCTCTCTGATATTTCCCACTCATTTTTTCTCCTTTCTCCTTTATTCCCTTTCACTATTATTTATATTCCCCAAATGAATGAGACCATAGAATGTTTGTTCTTCTCCGATTGACTTACTTCACTCAGCATAATACCCTCCAGTTCCATCCACTTCGAAGCAAATGGTGGGTATTTGTCGTTTCTAATGGCTGAGGAATATTCCATTGTATACATAGACCACATCTTCTTTATCCATTCATCTTTTGATGGACACCGAGGCTCCTTCCACAGTTTGGCTATTGTGGACATTGCTGCTATAAACATTGGGGTGCGGTGTCTCGGAGTTTCACTGCATCTCTATCTTTGGGGTCAATCCCCAGCAGTGCAATTGCTGGGTCGTAGGGCAGGTCTATTTTTAACTCTTTGAGGAACCTCCACACAGTTTTCCAGAGTGGCTGCACCAGTTCACATTCCCACCAACAGTGTAAGAGGGTTCCCTTTTCTCCGCGTCCTCTCCAACATTTGTTGTTTCCTGCCTTGTTAATTTTCCCCATTCTCACTGGTGTCAGGTGGTATCTCATTGTGGTTTTGATTTGTATTTCCCTGATGGCCAGTGATGCGGACCATTTTCTCATGTGCGTGTTGGCCATGTCTATGTCTTCCTCTGTGAGATTTCTGTTCATGTCTTTTACCCATTTCCTGATTGGATTGTTTGTTTCTTTGCTGTTGAGTTTAGTAAGTTCTTTATAGATCTTGGATACTAGGCCTTTATCTGATAGGTCATTTGCAAACACCTTCTTCCATTCTGTAGGTTGTCTTTTAGTTAAATTGACCACAATAAGCAAGCAAGTAGCTCTGGATCAGAGTTTAAGAAATAAAGAATAGCACTTTTTTTTTTCTTTCATACCCAAGTTTACCACCAGGGTTGTAACTATTTAAATATCTATACATGTCACTTATTTTTTTTAAATAAATTTATTTTTTATTTGTGTTCAATTTACCAACATACAGAATAACACCCAGTGCTCATCCCGTCAAGTGCCTCCCTCAGTACCTGTCACCCATTCCCCCCACCCCCCGCCCTCCTCCCCTTCCACCACCCCTAGTCCGTTTCCCAGAGTTAAGAGTCTTCATGTTCTGTCTCCCTTTCTGATATACATGTCACTTATTAAAGTGGAAGAAATAAAACCCAAATTCTAGTTCGGCTGCTCACATCATTACAGCCAGCCCTGTAGGTATGATAATTTTCACAAACATGAGAATGTGGTAAGGGATACAAAACCCATTATTGTGTCACTGTCAAATATTTTAATTTAGAGGTTTGTTTGTTTGTTTTTATTCTGATGCACAGGAGTTTACAACAAACATTGGCTACGAACGAAACGACAATCACAAAAACCCCACTATAACTGAGAGATAATTGTGTTGTACTAAACTATAAGAAAGCCCAGCATATACCTTAGAACAGAGATGATGTTAACAAAAGAGAAAAAGAAAGAAACAAGGTAATCTAGCAATTAGAACAAAGCAGCATGGAGCTAAGAGGTAAAAATTTGATTGGCTGAAGATCATGCCTAACACTTTGAAAATTAATACCCCGGAGTGTTATTTTTTATTATGCCTTGAAATGCTGCTTCTTTAAATCTCAAAACTATATAAACAAAAAATTCCCTTTTCAACTGCTGCAAGTAGCTGATAAGAATGGAATGTCTCTTCCAACATGGGGTAGGCCGTCTTGCTTTAGTAGAAATGTAAATTTCTACTTTGTGTAAATTGAATCATAATTTGTTGTATTGTGTTAACATACAAGTAACATAAAAATTATCACTTTGAAGTGTACAATTCAGTGACATCAAATACATTTGTGATGTTGTATGTCCAACATCCTTATCAGGTTCTGCAACTTTTTCACCACTGCAAAGGGAAACCTCATGCTCCTTAAGTAATTATTCCTCATTCTCTTGCCTCCAGCTCATGGCAACTATGCACCTACTTCCTGTCCTTATGGGCTTATCTGTTCAGGATATTTCAGATAAATTGAATCTTGCAATATATTTGCCTTTGTGTCTGGCTTCTTTTACTTAGCATAATGTTTTTAATGTTCACCTATGTGGTAGTATAAATCAATACTCCATTCTTTTTTTTTTTTTTGGCTGAATAATATTGCATTGTGTGACTATACACATTTTGTTTATCATTCATCCATTGACCAATATTTGGATTATTTCCATCCTATGGTTATTGTGAATAGAGCCATTATGAATATTTGTGTACCAGTTTTTCTTTGAGTACCTGTTTAGAATTCTCTTGAATAAAACCTAGGAGGAGAATTGCTTACTAATATGATTATTCTATGTTCAGTGTATTCAGAAACTGCTAAACTGTGTTCTACATTTTACATTCCTACCAGCAATGCATAAGGATTCTAATTTCTCCATATTTTTACCAATATTTTATTTTTTTATCATGATCATCTAACTGGATGTAAAGTGTTATCTCAATGTGGTTTTGCATCATCTTAGTAACTAATGAGGCTGAAAATCTTTTAATGTGCTCATTATCATATTTCCTTGGGACAAGTGTTTATTTAAGTCCTTTGCCTATATTTTCAGTTGCAACATTTGTATTTTTGTTCTTACATCATTCAAATTTTATACAATGACAGTAAATTTGAAATCATCTTGACAAACACTCCAGTATTTTTAGTGGAAACCCCACATGCTAGCCAAGAACAGGTCACTCCAAACTCAGGTCTTTTAAGACAAGATAAACAGGGGGCCAAGAAATGGGAGCTATTGAGACACCACGACTCTGTATCTACACACTAAATGGAGAAAGAGTACTTCCCAGTTCAAGTCCCTTACCACAGAAGACTGACAAATCCTGGTTCTCTGCTCACAATCCCCTCAAGTCTAAATGTGATCTGTATGTCATGAAAAAAACCTCCTGCCTTCAGCAGCTGGTGGCAGGGAGGAGCATGGTTCCTTCCACACAGGAGCCATGGGAGCTCTAGTCTTGTAAATGAGGAAACCAAGGCAATGGCAAGTTATAGGACATGATCTAAATTCCCCCAGTTATTACTGAATCTGGGACTCAGAGGCAGTGTCCTGTTCCCTATGCCTTCATGCCTTCCCTAGCTACATCATAAAACTAACAAAGATTTTTAAGATAGCTGACTGAGATTAGTAGGATAATTTTGAAAGAATGATGACTACTTGAGGCAATCTTAAAAACTTGAGAATTACACACATTATTTCAACTTAGAAACCAAATTTCAGGTTTAATTAAGGAATTAAAGGAATACATACAAAACATAACATCCAGATCCATCAAATATATAAAATACATAGTTTGAGTACCATTTTGGGATGTAGATAAAAGCCAAAGAAAATGCAAATCATGAATTGATTTTAATGAATGCAACCTAAATATAGTTTAAAATGTCTAACAACATAAAATAAACGGAGAGATCAATTTATGCTATAACATATGTAATATGAAATATTAAAAATTAGTTCATTCTTGTGACCTGTAATACACTCTCAAGCCTTTTTGGTTAGGTTTTTTTTTTTATTTTAATTAGTGATAAGGCATGAAAGAAAGACACAAAATAAATGAAAAGCTTAAATTTGCAGTTTAAAAATGGTTGATCATTCTCCAGGGACTAGACTTCTTTTGGCAAGATATTAAGTAGAGTGCAGGGAGGCCAGGCCTGTCCTGTTTAGGGCTCTAAAGCCAACTTTGCAGTTCTGTATCAATCAGAGTGTGTAGGGAACATCAGAAACCAGAGGCCAAAGGTCTAAAGCCACCGAGATGGGAGATAAAAGATGGAGCTAATCAGATGCTTAGATGGTTCTGGGACCAAAGCATGAATTTAGGATAAAAGCACACAGCCATTTCAGACACAGCAAATAGAACAGAGCATGACCTTCAGGCTGGGGAGAGGATGCACAAGCCCAAAATTTCTCAGAGGTCAGGGATTATAGACGAAGGACCGTTGATAAAAATATGGACAGAAGTAAATTGCCTTAGTGCTTTGTGACCTGAGAAGTATATTTGCCCTGCTATTCTTTCCTGTGTAAGAGAGGACATCCTTTATCTCAGCCACCAAAAAGCATTCTAACATTTTCTCCTGGAATCTCCATTCAATTTTTTTCCCATTCATTTTTTCTTTTTTTTGTGACTGTGACATAAAGAACATTTGTTGTTCCATTTATTTTAGAAAGTCCTTAATGATTATCGAGCCATTATTCTTCTGAGTCTTTTTAAAGATTTTATTTATTTATTTATTTTAGAAAGAAAGAGTGTGTGCACGCTATTGCATATGTGAGTAGGGGGAGGGGCAGAGGGAGTGAGAATTTCAAGCAGGCTTTATGCCCCACCTGTGGCTCAATCTCATGACCCTGAGATCATAACCAAACCCCAAATCAACAGTTGGAGATTCAACTGACTGAGCTACTGAGGCACCCCTATTTTGTACTTTTTAATAACATGAACGGTTAAGTGGAATTTGGGGACTACCTGGGGACTATTCCAACATTCCTAATAAGCTTCTCCCCCTTCCCTTTGGTAGAGAGGGGCATAGTGGAGCAGCAAGAGAAGCTATTGAGATGGCTACACATGAACTGGAATGCATTGGGAATCACATTTCTTTTTTTTTTTTTAAGATTTTATTTATTTATTCATTAGAGACACACGCACATAGAGAGAGAGAGAGAGGCAGAGACACAGGCAGAGGGAGAAGCAGGCTCCATGCAGGGAGCCCGATGTGGGACTCGATCCCAGGTACCCAGGACCAGGCCCTGGACTGAAGGCAGCGCTAAACCGCTGAGCCACCCGGGCTGCCCATATTTCCTAAGATTAGATAGGTAATTTGCCTTGAAGACAAGGGAGTAAACTATGTAGGAACTCAATTTTCCATTGGACTCTTATAAATTTCTCCCTATAGATAATGCAGACCATTAGTTTTAAACAATAGGCTATACTTCCTAAATAAAATATGTTTTCATTTGATATCTGGCAAACTGAAAGCAAAGCCATGCAGCTGGTTGCAGAAATTAAAATATGGACGCAATTATTTTGCTATGGAGAGCGATATAATTCATTCATATTTTTCTATGCCACCTTCTCAGGCATTTTGCTTTTAATTTTTAGTTTTAAGTAGTTGTCTTATGTCCAATTTATAGAGCCAACTCTAATTCACAGATATTATTATGTAAACCTCCCTGCCTCTTCTCCATTTGCCAGCTAAAATATAGTGCAAGGGAGAGGTATATGGAATATGCAATGCTGGGAGGAAGGTTTGTAGGATGTGGCAATCTTTGATCCTCAGAAAATGATGTCACAGATATAGCATACAATACGTAAAATCTTTATATATTCCTTGGTAGAGAGAAACACAATCTATTCAGATATCCAGCTTTCAAACATGATCCTTGTGCTAGCTCAGAGGTAAATCCTGATTTATCTAAAGTTCCCACACTGTCCATTAGGAATTTCTGTTATGACAGAAATATTCCATTTCTACACTGCCCAGTATAGTAGCCATTAACCTCATGGGGCTATTAAGTTTTTGAAATGTGGCCAGTAAGAAAGCAAAATGGAGTTTTATATTTTATTTAATTTTAATACTATTAATTCATTAACTTAAAAAACTCTTCATTTAATTTTAATAGACACATGTGGCTACCAGCTATTGTATTGGGCAACCCAGCATAACTAATTATGATAATCCCATTGCCATTGCCAATAACTAGATTGACATAAACTATATGACAAAACGTTTGCCAACAGATGGGAAGAGAATGTTGTTGGCAAATGAAATTGTTACTTCCCCCATTAGACAATGCCTTCTAGCATTGTTGCATAAAACTCTGACACTAAACTTATCACACCATGAATTGTAACACCATGGCCGAGCAAGGATGCTTCCACATTGCTGTGAGACTTTCTGTAAATGAGATAATGAATTTTTCATATAGCCTAAGCCATTTTGATTTGTGTGTCTTGTTATTTGCAGAGGAAGCACCATCACTCACATGAAGTGTCTTCTAGATTATATAATGAAATTTTAGAGGAAGTATTTTTTTAATCTTTTAAATTAGAATGGGCTATTGTTTGAACTTTAATAAAGATAATTTTTGTATATAGTATATATATTTGGTATGATAAGGGTAGAGTACTTATGTAGTCACCAAAATAATAGTGAGGATCAGACTTGTGAATGTTTCATATTTGTTGTCTAAATTGAAATTCATCTTCAAATCTTATGAAAAGATAACACAAGTGAAACATATATGCTATTTTGAGGGCAAATAAATTAAAATTAGAAGATGCTAATGAGGTAAGACAGCTCATAAGTTGTAGGGATATATCTTAATTTTGGGTCTTTTTTTATTTTTCCCAACAAAATATTTCTTTTTAATTTAGATTGCTTGTCTCTGTCATTATCCTTTTTGTTAGTGGATTCCAAGGAGAAAATAAAACTGACCTTTTAGATATTTGTATGTGTAACAGTCTAGTTGTTTTTGTTTCTAATGTATCTCTAGCCATATCAAAAGCAGTGCATTTTTGAGTCATGTAGGACAGAAAATGCCACATTCAAAAGAAGAATAATCTGCTTTAATTATATTAAATATAATTCAGAAAAAAGTAATTTAAGTTGGTTTTCAGAAAATCTATAGAATAAAGTATGTAAACATATGAAGTTACATGCACTGAGTGACTCACAAAATTTTGCGGGTAAGAAATTGAAAAGACCTATTCAAACCATAGGTCTTAAAATATCTGCTATTAGTTGCAAATGTTTAGGTAAAATTTAGAAAATGTGCTTAATGATGGGAACAACACGTTTTGCTTTCATATCTTCTTGCATTCAGAGCAAGAACTATTTCCCTTTGCTTTCCAGGAGGAAAGAAAACAACTTTTTAACAATAACAGAGGCTCCCTAGTTTAGGCATTTTGTTCTTAGGCCCTAAAATAGCTTGATGAGGCCGACTTTGCATCTTCTTTTCTAAAGGCATTTAAGTAAAAATTTGATCACTTTTTGTCTGCAAAGTGTTTTCATGTGAGCCCCTACATGAGGATAACACAACAGATTAATATTAATAATAATAATAATAATAATAATAATAAACTACTCAAAGTTCTTCCAAGCTTTATAACTTTTTAAAGTAATCACTGTGCCCAACGTGGGGCTCGAACTCACAACCTAGAGATCAATAGTTGCATGCTCCACTAGCTGGAGCCAGCCAGCCAGGTGCTCTTCAAGTTTTATGATTTTATCATTTAACTGTATCATTATGAATGTAATGATCAACATATTCATATGATGGTGGAATTAAATATTTTAACCCTTCTGGTTTGCCACTAAGAAGCTTTACTAATAAATGTTCATAAATAATGTTCATAAAACATAATTCTAAAATGCAAAGGTGATAATGACCCATGTGAGGGTGGATGGAAGAAGAACTGTTATTATTAAGAAACATATTGCTAGATATCAGGAAGATACAGGAACGCCTAACAAACATCTGTAAAAATAAAAAGTAATTATAATAATTACCAAATTTTTTATGCCAAAATATTATATGTATGTATATTTATACTACAAGGGTGAAAATGGTATAATAGAAGACATCCATTAAGCCTTTATTTTGTGTTAGACACCAAACTTAAGTTTTTTTGTTTTTTGTTTTTTTTAATGTGCTGGGTACCAAACTAAGGTCTTTAGTAATCTTATTAAATCCTTATAGCAATCTGATGTGGTAGGTTCTAATCTTATTCCTATTTTACAAGTAAATAAGCTGAAGGTTAGAGCCAAACAACTCATTTACTAACATAATAGTGGAAAAGTTGAAGTGAGTATTGGGCTGGCTTTATTTGTTTTCATTCTCTTGAACATCGTCATCCTGGTCTGCCATTGCCGAGTATTAGAAAACCATGATTTTCATTTTTTCTTTCATTTTGCTAATCATACATATTGGAAAAGTAAGTCGGGACCCTGTGTAGAAAATAAAGGAATATTAGGGGGTGACATGGAGGGAGTAGTTGAAATATTAAAATAGATTTGAAGATTCCAAGATCAGTGGGAAATTTTGTTCCCCTTCCCATTCACAGTCAAGAGAAAATGGCCTTGGTAGGCTGATAGGACCAAAGATAACTTCCCAAAGATTTCTGTGCTCTAGATTGGCATGAAAGCTGGGATATCATTTCTGTGTCCTAAAACATGGCACATAACTCATGAAAGAATGGGTGAAATTGGACAAGTGAAGGAGTATTTTAGACAACACACTCTATCTACTCCAGTTGACTTCTCATCTAATCAATGTTTTGGTACCATGTAAGCCTCCATCATTTAGAATTTAGACAAGCTCATAGGGAGAAAAAACCCAAGACTACCTACATTTCAGAATCTGCTTTCCTAAAGCTTAAATTATTAATTTTCATAAAACAACAATTTTATTTTTGCACTGAGTTGTGGGTTCCCTAATAACTAATTATTCAACTAATGTAATGTCTCAAACTTGTAAGTTAACTCATAATTTCTACAACATAATGACCGTGTATGTCTGATACGTGGATACTGGAAGTCAATGTATGTATCATTTCTGGATTTGAGACTTAACATGTGATGGTTAATGTAACTATACAGCTTGAAATGACTGAGTCAGAATCGTGATATTTTGGTTATGACATACAATAATGTATGATTACATCGTTTACCACCCAGTATAAGCTCCATAAAAGTAATGAAAATGACTGTATCCTGAGTACTTAAGAATGTCCCTGGGTCTCAATTAATATTGAGTGAATCAATGCAATATATATATATATATTATATATATATATTATATATTATATATAATATAATATTAATATAATATTATAATTAATAATAATTAATTATAATACTTAATAATATTAATATAATAATATAGTATAATATATAATATATATTAATATAATATATTAATATTGAGTGAATCAATGCTATATATATATATATATATATATATATATATATATATGCATATGCAAAGATCTGGTCCAATAAGGAAAAAAAATGTAATGGTATAAACCAAGTTTTCCTTTCCTTTATTTTACTTTCCTCTTGAAGTGCCCTTAGGGCTCAAAGAACTCACTCTGAATCTTTGTTTAGGTAAAAGAGCGTGCTTGACTCATCTAGAATTTTGCTGGATGAAATGGACAAATAAATTAATTTCGGTGTGGTTAATAAGTAGGTTTACATATTATAATTCTCTAGCGATTTCTGAAGATGGTTCCTAACAAAGCAATGTCTTTAATATATGAAAAATATGAGTAGTGACAAAAATAATTGGGGCTAAAAAGACTTTCAAGAGACCTTACAATCACTGCATATGGCAGTGCCCCACAATCAGACACTTGGCTCAAACTAATAAAATAAAACATACATAAACTATTCTTATTGACGTTTCAGCTAACGGTCATGGTCTGTTAACCAAAGTCCACTGACAAATTCTTTCTCCAATAACTCCTGAGGTTCATAGACAGGATTGTCCAAACATACCTCTTGCATTTCCCAAACTTTTTCAGTCTGCTTTTCACTGAGGAACAGATGAGATTATTTGTAGATAGGAAAGACTTCCTAACCAGCTTTCATTTCTATTAATGTAGGTCCACATTTTAGTAATTAAAATATTGGGCAAAGAATTGATAATATTTCAAATTTGGAAAAGATACAGTCTTTTCACAGTCTTTCATGTTATCCAGAAGTTGCACAATTATATATCTTGCTTTATTTTAAGATGTAAGCATTTAACCCTACGAGCCTGCATCTACTGGTATGAATTAAACCTACACCGAAAGGTATATAAAAGTGGCAGAATAGAAATGAATATAGACAAAGAAAAACCCTTCAAGTTTCTCACTATAACAAAATATCTCCACTGTGATCCAGAACAAAAGGATAGCTGTTTCAAGTGCCAAATAGGGAAAAAGTTCAAAAGAGTAAGCGTAATTATTTAATAGAGTTCTGTCGGCGACATTGATTAAATCTGTCTCCCCAATAAAATCATTGTGACATCTCATAACTATAAAGGATGGGGCTCCTGTTTTAAGCAGTTATACTTACAACAGGTAAATTACTTTTCAAGCTGTCTTCACATTTGCTTCCAAATCCAGTGCGGACAGAACAGAAGGAAATGGGGCTATAATACCATCTCAGTGATTTACGGTGGGCATAAGAAAAGGCACTACTCCCTGAAAGTTTATACACTCACAGATAAAGGGGTTGCATGACCAGGGTGATATACATCTGGCCCTGCCCAGAAGTTGAGTGACGCAGTACATCATGATTCTGGGTGTCACCAAATGAATGAATTGGCAGCTAGAATTAATACTGTGCCTTTGAGCAGAGATTTGAAGGGAAAGGGGAAGAGCAAACATACTGGTCCTATTCTTATCAAATTGATGCATAAATGCTGGATTTGGGTATCTTAACTCAGGACCCAAAAGCAACTATGGATGAGCTTCAGGAAATTTATGAACACCTTGAAATTAAGTATGCGCCATTTTATATGCATTTTACAGGGGAAGAAGATCTGTATATTTCACTGGGTTCTCTGTATAGGCTACAGTCACAAACACAAGAAAAAGATTAAGCATCACTCTTTGTAAATAACTTGAAAATTAGAGAAAGGAAGATTTGCATGCTTTAAATTTGTTGTAAACTATTAATTAAAAAAATCTACCACAACTTCTGACACTCATGTTCCAACATTTTTTTCCTCCGAGCATATTCCCTATTCCACTTAAGAAATTGTTGAGTCTGAAAAACAATTAAATAAGTACAATTGCACTCTTCCCTGCCTTTAGCTCCAGACTCCATCTCAGCACAGCTTGCCTTCCTCAGGCTCTCCATCCCAGGGCTATCGATCCCATGTAAGTTCCACTGTGTCTTGTGTCCTCCTGACCTCCTCACCTTTGCAGACGCAGCTTTTTCCGCCTGAAATATTACCTCCACCTCCAGTCTCCAACTGATTAACCCTACTTGTCCTCCAGGATTTCTCTCTGGTGACCTTTGATCAGGACCCTGGGCAAATCTCTGTCAATGCACATATCAAGCTGCATTGAAATAATGTGCTTTCACAGTTTCTTTTTTCCATTACTAAATTGCAGTGTTCCTTGAAATCATTTAGAAATTCATTCACTTCAGTGAGCTCACAACATCACACAGCATCTGGTACATAGAGTAAATAGTCTTTACTGAATATACATGGTTTAGAAAAAAATGAGTTGTAGTGACCAAAAAGGTTTAAAGAGTTTTCCTTTTTAGAATGCATATATTTTTAAACAAAAGAAAATTATAAGCTAAAGGAATGAATGGAATTGATTTCATGCAGAAAGAAACAACATAGAAAGATATCAGGCAATAAAGGAATCTTCCTGAAGCCTCTGAGTGATTAAATTCCTGTCACATAGTTGACACCTTGAGGCCCACTGTCTCTTGAATCATTATTCACATGGTCCAGTTGAAAGTACCTTACAGGGATCCCTGGGTGGCGCAGCGGTTTGGCGCCTGCCTTTGGCCCAGGGCGCGATCCTGGAGACCCGGGATTGAATCCCACGTCGGGCTCCCGGTGCATGGAGCCTGCTTCTCCCTCTGCCTGTGTCTCTGCCTCTCTCTCTCTCTCTCTGTGACTATCATAAATGAATAAAAATTTTTAAAAAAAGTACCTTACAATTCACAATTGTTGTAAACAACACATATTGAAGTTCGTAAGGAAGAGATGGAATTCATATTTTGTCAGATAGCTAACCTAGCAATATTTTATTTTCAAATTTGAACTTAGCCAAATTCCACCTACTTACTCTCCTAATTGTTTTCTTAAGAGCAGTGATTTTCCACTGGTTGTGCAGTAGACACAGTGATACACCAACCTATGTCTCTTCGGAACTGGAGGATTTATTATACACTTACTGATTGTGCTGCTGCTTCATAGCTTCCAACTGTGACACGTAACTCTGCTTGCTGCAGGGAGCCTGCTCACCCAAGTCTCACTCTGTCTCTGAGAGCAGTCTATATTCAATGAGTGGTTCATGGGGAACTAAAGGCTCTACCACTCCTTATGTCAAGACCACTCAGAGGACTATTGCAGTTTCAGAGATTCTTGTGGGATTGAGTGACCTCTTCTGAGACTCTCTGGTAGCGGATCTTTTCCCTTTGCCCAAAGATGCTCCTTTGCTTCCCCTCTCACCATTCCTTGACCCAACAGGTGCTAATTCTGAGTGTGTTTCCCAACCAACTCTGGCTCTTGTGTCAAGAATAGACTCTAATGGACAAAAATACAAATATATGAATTAGCTTGGAGACTATTGTAGTCCTGGGAATCAATCTTGATCGTAGGGGGTGCAAAATATTTGGATTTGGAATATATTTTGAAGTTAGAGACAACAAATTTCCTGACATGTTAGATATACGTTGTAAGAGAAAAATGGGGACTCAAGGATGACTCAACTTATGATGGCATAGTACTGAAAAAAATAGTGAGGCATGGCCTATATTTGGGGCAGATACAGGGAGGGGTAATTGAGAATCCATTCTGAAGTATGTTCAGTTTGAAATGTCAGCTAGACATCCAGTAGAGATGTCAAATAAACAATGAGATTTACGGGTCTGCAATCTGATGGAGCACTATGTGTGGGAGATGCAACTTTAGAAGTTTTCATATACTAATTTTTAAAGCCATGAGACTAGATGTGACCTCCAACAGGATGAACAACAAAAAAAGAGAAAACCAAAGTCTGAGACTGGAAATGCTCTAATTTAGAGACTAAAGAGAAGAGAAGGAACCTGCAAAGGAGATGAAGATGGAATGATCATTGAGGTAGGATAAATCCCAGAAATAGTAAAGACTTGGAAGAAATGTGGGGAAGTATGAAAAAGAGAAGGGTATGGTGAACTACTTCAAAGGCTACCTATAGGTCAAGTAAATTGGCTTTAATTACTTTGGTAGTGATCTTGATGATAACATTTTTAACAGGTGATGAGAAAGAAAACTGGATGAAGTAAGAACATGTGAGGAAGGGGGGAAAAAAAACACCTGTTTTAGGCATTTTACTCCAAAGGGGGGCAGAGTAAGAGTAGTTGGCAGAGAAAGTGGAAACTGAAAAACTTTTTCTCTTAAGAAGTAACAGTATACGGGTATGTTGATGGGAATGATCCAGTAGAGAGTGAAAAAGTGATGATATAAGATAAAGAAGGAATTATATCTTGAGCAATGAGCTTGGGCTAAGCAAGAGACAGTAGGGTCTCTATACAAATGAAAACAGTGGCATGAGATGTAAGCATGAGAATATTGTAAAGATAATAAATATTGTAATATGTTGGAAAAAAGCCAATATAAAGTGTTACTTATGGTGATGGGCTTACAAATTATCGGTTGAAGTGGTTTCTATAATTTTGTTAGCCAGAAAAAAATACAACCTATTCAGGTAAGCCTGCTGATATTTTAAAGCATAAAGTAAAGACTTTTAAAGATTGAATATTTGAAACCTTTTGTCAGTATTATAATTTTAACAGTTAAATGATAACCTATTTTCTTAATATGCAATAGGTCCAAAACCAAATATTATATGCGTCATTAGAAATATAATTGTGGGGTCTCCTAGGTGGCTCAGTTGGTTAAGCATCTGCCTTCAACTCAGGTCATGATCCCAGGGTCCTGGGATAGAGTCCCACATTGGGGTCCCTGCTCAGTGGGGAGTCTGCTTCTCTCTCTCCCTCTGCCTGCCACTCTCCCTGCTCATGCTTTCTCTCTCACTGTCAAAAAAATAAATAAAATCTTAAAAAAAAAAAAAAAAGAAATACAGCTGTGACCAAAGTGTGTTTTTTCCTATATATTAATATAGGGCAAACACTTCAAAGCACATGTTAATGGAGAAAAAGCTGGAAAATATGCTTAGGAAAAATAAATATTGTTAAGGATTTTTAAAATTAATAATCAAAAACAAAACACCAAAATGTTTTGTTTAAAGCTAGGCTTTAATCATATATTACACAAAAGTAGTCAAATTACTGTTATTTCCAAGGGCATTTGGGAGGTAATATATTGCCAAGAATGGAAATTTAATATCAAAACAGATTAGAAAAGGTAGTTAGCATTGTCCATATATCCTGATTTGACTAATTAGTTTTATGTAATCCATTAAATCATCAGCCAGATTTACAGTAGCAAATCTGGTAGCATTGGATCATACTACTTAAAAATAGGAGCATCTGGCAACAATTAACCTAAGAGGAAATTTCCTTTTCCATTTTTATTATTATCACATAAGTTCAAACTCCATTTATGCTATCATTTATGTTTATTCAGAGAAGGCTACTTGTAAACACATCCTTTTCTTCTAACTCCTGCTCATCTTTTAAAAATTTTTATTTCAGTTATGATCTTTGCCCCATTTCCTCTTTGGGTTAAATTTTCTCCATTATGGGTTTGCTGGAAAAAAAAAATCTCAACTACTATCATTTGCACCAGAGGTGAATTACTACGATTAAGTGAAGGGATATTTGTTGCAGTATAAATGCCCTATTTGTTAGACAAAGCAATCTAGTCGTCCCAAGATCTTCTGTTACCACAGAAAAGCTGGAGCTCTGAGAATAGAAATCTGGAGCTAATGCTTTACAGGTGACTTAAAATTTGCAGTTGGTCTTGACCCTTGCAAGGTCAATCCATTTCCTTGTATAGATCAACTCCAATCAATTTGTTTGTGTGAGTTTCTGTAAGAATAACTTCCCTTTAAACTGCCTCCCGGTCATTTACTCTTTGTCAAGCAGGTGGTACAATTGTTTCCGTAATTGCTAGTAAGCAAGGAAGAGTGGTCAACATTACGGTAAACTGAGATGTCTAAAGTCTGAGAACTTTTGCCTCCTATGAGGTCTTGGTGAGTAGCAGTTACACTTATCACTGCAGAAACAGAGATGAAGCGATTGATCTATCATCTATCTATCTATCATCTATCTATCTATCATCATCATCTCCCATCTCTCCCCATATATATGATCCCCCTGCTGAGGTACTTCCTCCAATCCCTTATTTTTAAGAACCCCTGGTTACAAAGGTCCACCATACTAAGCACAAAGAGAAATGGATCCTTGCATTCTGGCCAGGCATTTTTAAAAAGTAAATAAATAAATAATCAAATCTATTTTTTGAGTGTTTGTGTGATAAATATTCAAAACACATCTTTCATGATGAATGAATTTTGTACTAAGTCTTTAAGACATTGATTTGTTTTTCTTTTTGTTTTTAATTCCCTTGGTCATGTTTCTGCTAATTGAGAAGTTTCATTACAATTGAAAAGTCCTTTGAAAATGCCATACTTTTCTTGCTGTTGCTGCGTGGTCAAGCATTGTCAGGTTTCTGGTCTCAGGGCATGGAATCAAGAAAAGAAACAGAGAAGATGGTATTCTATAGGCCCTCTTCTTCATTTTACCTTTTTTTTGGTAGACTCCTCATTCAAACTAGAGCTTCTTACTCATTGAATAATCTACATAAACTATTAATCTCATTTGCTTCTTCAGCATATAGAAAGCAAGAAGATGATGAAGTTAGGTATCTGTAGCTGTTTCTTAAGCAACTAGGCAAAGTTTAAATTACTTGTTGCCATTAATATTGAAGACAAATATGGGAAATTGAGTTGAAATTGTATCCTTTAGGAGCCGCCTGGGTGGCTCAGTGATTGAGCCTCTGCCTTTGGCTCAGGAAGTGATCCCTGGGGTCCTGGGTTTGAGTCCTGCATTGGTCTCCCCATTGGGAGACCTGCTTCTCCCTCTTCCCATGTCTCTGTCTCTCTCTGTGTCTCTCATGAATAAATAGGTAAAATCTAAAAAAAAAGAAAGAAATTGTATCCTTTAAATTAAAAAGCCTAGGAAAAATAATTCTATATTTTGCTAAAACATCTCTCCAATACCTATTTAGGCTGATAGCCAGGGCTGTTTTCTTGGTCTCAAAGACTCATGCTAAGCTTTAAAGCCTGTGTGAGTTTGTGGGCATGTGTGTGTGTGTGTGTGTGTATACATGACTACATCCAGTAACATTTGAAATAAAAACTTCTATCACTCAACCATGCAACTCAAATACAATGTATAATAGAAAATCACCATATGGAAGATTCACACACTGTGGGGTGTAAACATCAAACCCAATGTCTTGAAATATTTAAAGCCATATGTGGTAACAAATGTTTGCATCAGTAATCTGGGTGTAAACTGAATTTTTGGTGCAGTATTTGTATCCCCTGGCTTAATTAACCTGTTTCATTTTTCTCTATATTTGACAATATGAAAATTTACAAGTGCATTTTAATAACTTCTCATCTATTTTCCTATGTTTCCTGTATCTCAGTAACAATTGGAACTCAAATTCTTTGGCAGATCACATTTGTTCCAATTGAAAATAAAAATGTGTTCTGGGATGGGAAAGGCAAGCTGGGCTAGGGACAGAGATGTAGTCAGATGCTTTTGGACCACGGTTCATGAAAACTTCATTCCTTCTGGTGAAAACCCAGCCTGATAAATTGAATCCTGTGACGTGGAAAGTCATGTCATATTATGAATTCTGTTGACAGAATGCTGATGACAAAAAGTTTACAGATTATTTAAGTAGCAGAATGAGAGCTTTTCAGATTATAAATTTATGTTAATATTTTAAATTAAACCTGATTTTATAAAATATATTGTTTCTTCAAAAATTGGAATAGGAAGAATTGAAGCTCTTAAAAAGAAGCTCTTAATAGAAGCTCTTAAAAAGCCGCAGGCAGCCCAGCAGAGAGCTGTAGGGCAAACACTGCCTATAGAGGAGTATTGTATAGAGCAATTAGCAGGAGGCCCTAATATGCCTATCATGCTCAGTCATTGGCTGGGAGCTGCCTAGGGAGACTGTGCTTTTGACTCAGATATAGTAACCGAACCCAGAGGTATGGTAACTCAAGGCTGTTATCCGACTGAACCCTGTGCAACAGGTTGATTCTTGAAGATATATCTGAGTGGTACACATTTATTGCCTCCGCATTAGCAAATACCAGATTTTTAAAATACCACTCATAATAACAACAAACATTAAATAGTGCTAGGTATTAATGTAATAACAACAACAACAAAGTACTGTAAGAATTAAAGGGAAAAAAAGAGTAAAGCTAGGGAAATCATAATAGAATAATTAAATTTAGAAGTATGCGATGATCAGGGATAGCGATAATCCATATAAATAATTACTCTACAAAAAGTAATAATTTACAAATTCAATAAGTTTCCAGTTGATAGCTTAGAAAAATTTATAAAAATATTTATGAAGTATTATATCTTAAAATATCCAAGACATTCGTGAGAAGATTAAAAAAAAAATGAGGAGGTCTGTCCTACCAAATATCAAGGCTAATCATAAAGCCATAATAAATAAAAAAGTTAGAGAAAGTAATAGATCTGTCAGATGGTGGGGTCAGTGCTGCGAGAGAACACCCCTGTAGGGAGAAGCCCCAGAAAAGGCTGGCTGGGGCTGCTGAGCCTGCTGCTGGGCCAACAATAAGGGGCCAGCAGGAAAACATATCAAGACTAAGAAACCAGCAGCCCCATCAACTAAAGTGAGTAACTCCAGCCCTAGGAAGACAGGCCTCTAAAAAATGTGGGAAGAATCTAAAGAGTTACTGGTTGATAAAAGTCAGAGCCAGAAAGCGACTAGAGAAAGGTGTACATGGGAAGTTTGCACTGAGTATCCTAAAGCCAGCCCAACCAGACAGCATGCTGGGATGGTATTCCCAACTGGCAGGACAGGCTGGCAACTTCCTTCCAACCATGAAGCTAGAGGAAGAAGCCTTCTTCTACCATCACAACTGCAAAGAGCCAGGCATCACAGAACTTGTGAAGCTTGTCAAGGAGGCTTACTCAGACATCCCATAGTTTGAGAAAAACAATCCCCATTATGACCCATCCAGCAAAGAAGACAACCTCAAATGGTCCGTGTTGGATGTACAATTTGTTCCCATGATGAAGTGTTTCATTACTCTAGCTGAGCTTAAAACCCATCACTGAGCCCTTAAAAAATATGGCTCTCTTAGAGAAGCAGACTGTAAAAAGGGCTCTTAACTTTAGAGAACAAACTAAAGTTTGCTGGAGGGGAAATGGATGGGGGATGGACTAAAAGGTGATGGGGATTAAGGAGGGCACTTGTGATGAGTACTGGGTATTGTATTTAAACTAACGAATAATGAATCACTAAATTCTACTTCTGACACTGATATTACGCTGTATGTTAACTAACAGGAATTTAAATAAAAAACTGAAACATTAAAGAATATATATTTGTCTCTATTCACTTGCCAGAGACTTTCAATTCAGTCCCTGACCCTAGAAGAATTTGATTTTACTGAACCTGGAAAAAAGGGAACCAAGTTAACTAGAGACACTGTTGCTGGAATGTGTAAGAAGTTAGCTACTCCAAAGAAGTCAAGCTTTTATAAGACAAAAGAAGGTGAAGAGGCTTGCTTGTTATGTTCACCAGAGGTTGTGTACATAGGTGGTTTTCAGGTACTTTTTTCAATAAAATACTAATATGAACAAAAAAGAAGGTAATAGAATTAACTAAGGACTTAAAAAGAAGCCTATCAATCTATCATATTTTAATAAACAATGAAAAGAAATATAAATAAATATGTAAAGGACAGGTTCATCATTCAGTGTTACAGGACAAGTGATTTCATCAAATGGAGTGTTAGAAAAGAAATGGAGCCATATTTCATGCCATACTTAAAAGTTAAATACAAGTGACATCACCAAGATGATCACATCTTGGCTGTTTCTGACTTTGATCTTTCTCACAAGAGCGATTAAACATCTACTAAAGAACAAGACACCACTGAAATGATCTTAGAACACAGGGGTGAGGCTGACTCACCCTTACACCTTGAGACCAAGACAGATTGCATTAGAGGGATAAGAGAAGAGGCTACATTTTAACCACATTGCCCTTCCCCCAGACAATGCATACCATGAAGAGAGAACTCCTCTGGCACTTTAGTTCTTCCAGTAGGAAATGACAACCCAGGGGGAACAACCAGCCTCCGCCAGTATAGGGGTCATTCTATGAGACCCCTACTCTGATCTTGCCCCACAGGGATTACAGAAAATCTGTAGCCCCAAGCAGAGGTTATATTTACATGAGATAAAATAGACTTTAAACTAAAAATGGAAAAAAAGAGACAAAGAAGGCCAAAATATAATGATAGAGAGGTCAATACATCAAGAAGTTATAAGAGTTTTAAATATTTATATGTCCAGTACTAAAGCACCTAAATACACAAAGCAAAATTAACAGAGCTGAGGGGGGAAATAACCAAAAATACAATAATAGTTGAGAACTTTAGTACCCTGCTCATAACAATGGATAGACCGTCCAGTCAGTGAAAATATAAGGAAACTGTGGATTTGAACAACACTATAGACCAAGGGGACATAACAAACATACACAGCGCATTCTAACCAGCAACAAGCAGAATATACATTCTTCTCAAGTGCCCCAGGAACATTTTCTAGGATAGATATATTAAGCCATAAAATGTGTCTTAGCAAATTCAAAATTGAAATTATACCAAATATCATTTCCGACAACAAGGGTGTAGAAATCTAGAAATTGATAAAAGAGAAAAACTCAAAAATTCATGAACACATAGATATTAAACACCACTCCCCTGAACAACTAATGAATCAAAGAAATTATAGAGAAAATTAAAAAAAGAAGTTTTTTGAGACAAAAATGGAAACACAGCATACCAGAACTTATGCAATATGCATAGCAAAAGCATTTTTTTTAAGATTTTATTTATTTATTCATGAGAGACACAAAGAGAGAGAGAGAGGCACAGGCAGAGGAAGAAGCAGTCTCCATGCAGGGAGCCTGACAAGGGACTCCATCCCAGGTCTCCAGGATCACACCCTAAACTGAAGGTGGCACTAAACCGCTGAGCCACCAGGGCTGCCCAGCAAAAGCAGTTTTTAAGAGAGAAATTCATAGCAATGAACACCTACATTAAGGAGCAAGAAAGATCCCAAATAAACAACCTAACTTTGTGTCTGAAGGAACTAGAAAAAGAAGAACAAATTGAGGCCAAAGTTAGCAGAAGATGAGGGTGTTGAAAGGGGAATTGGAGAAAGGTGGTCAAAAATTATACAGTTATACAACAGTAAATACTAGCAATGAAAGTACAACATGATGACTATAGCTAATGCTGCTGTATGACACATAGTGAAGTTGTAAGAGAGTAAATATTAACATCACAAGGATATTTTTCCCTTTTTTATTTCTTCTTTATTGTAATTAGATGAGAAGATGGATGTTAGCTGAATCATTTTAATAATTTCACAACAATGTAAATCAAACTATTATGCTGTGTGCCTTAAATTTATATAGTGATGCCAGCTATTTCTGAATAAAATTGAAAAAAAAAATCAAATACAGGAGGATGAGAATCTGAATAGGAAAGCTACTACTTTAAAATTTAGGAAAAAATGCAAAAGAATATCTTATGATGGGAAAGAGGAACTAATATTCTTACAGGAGAGACAAAAACATAGCCATAAGAAGTAGACAAATTTGACAGTATTAAAATTAAAAACTGTTAAACAATCAATAAAACTAAAAGCAGATAACAGAATTAGAGAAACCATTTATAACCTACCAAATTAAAAATTAGTATTTATATTTTTAAGGCCCCACGATTTAGTAAGTTTAATAAAAAGTAAGTAACTGACAAATGAAGAGACCAAACAATTCTTAGAAGCAGAACTATGAGTTATCAATACATAAAAAGAGTGGCTGAAACCTGTTAGTAATTAAAGAAATAACTATTTTTAAAGCCAGAAGTCACTTGCAATTCTTCAGATTTGGAAAAACAAAAACAAAAACAAAAACAAAAAAGCCACAAAAGAACAAAACAAAAAAAACCCCTACAAATATCAAGTGTATTTGCTTATATATTGATGAGATTTTTAAAATGCACGCAACTATTTTGGAGACACATTTGTTGGTACCTAATGAAATTGGATGGCACATTTGTTGATATCTAATGAAATTGAAGATGAGTATACTTTATAGCTCAGCAATTTCACAACAATATACATAGAGAACTTTTCACAGTAGCATAAGAAGACCTGTTCCAAAATGTTTGCTATACCATTGTCTGTAATAGCAAATATCATAATCAAGTTAAATTCCCACTAACAGCAGAACAAATATTTACATTGTGCTTAAATCGGGCAGTTTTGGCATAGTGATTTGCAATGATTCTTTTGGAGCTACACTGCCAATGTACGAAATCCAGCTCTATCAACTTTGGGCAATTATAGTTCTATTATAGCTCTATGCTTCAATTTCTTCATTTGTAAAATGGAGGTAAAAACTGTGTCCGCTTCTTGTTTTTTTTGTGTGTGTGTGTATAAAAATTAAATGATTCATTTAAATAGAATTCAGATATAATCAGATACATAGTGAGCTTATAATAATTATGAGCTACTATTAATATCAATCATATGACAATAGACAATACAATAGATAGAATGAATAAACCCAAACTATATCTATTAATGTGAATGGACTTCAAAAAGTTGCATTTAAGACATTTTTAAAGAAAAATATATAAAACATGATACAATTTACATACATTTAAAACTTGAAAATGATACTATATATAATCAGTGAATATGTTCATTTATTTTAAAAGTTTAAATCATACATGGGAATTCATCTGTCAATGGAATATTTCATTTGAAAAAAATAGACCTAAAAGACATGATGTCCATGTGTATATGAGCATTGCTTGGCTCTTCTCTATCTTTTTATTAATGCTTGAAATATTTGGTAATTAAATATATCATAGTGTTAATTTATTTTTTCACCTAGAGATCTGCATTTCCCAGGCTCTTAAGTTTAGTTCCCTGTATTATCCAATTTTTAGAAAGCTTCAATAGCTCTTAAAACTACAGTTTCATTTAATTATGTAAGTATTCTTTGGTAATAATTAGACTTAATCCATATGTGATATGAATTGATAATGTAAATATGTAACAATCCCATTACTGAAATTATGCAAGTTAACTAATATAATGTTTTGATAAGTACAGAACATTGGCTACAGAATTATTCCATCAAAAACAGAAACAAAAAAGCAAGTAGTACAGGACATTCAAAACAAGAATTGAAAACTGGGGCATCCTGCACATCTGGTAAAAGAATTATTTCCTTCAGAGCTTCCAATGATGCCTGACCTGTGCCTATGCTCCATCTCTTCTATATGTTCTCATTTTGGTAGCCTTTCTGATAGACAAAATAGTCCCCATAAATCCTTCTCAGAGCCTGTGATGAGGGCCTTGCATCATTCAGACAAGGGGTTGGCAAACATTTTGTATGATGAGCAAGATAGTAAATATTTTAGACTATATGATTCATATGACCTCAACTCTGTAGTTGTAGTGCAGAAGACATAGCATAAATGATTTGCACTTGAAAGGGCATTGTACAAGTAGGTGATTGACTACAATTTGCAGCTCTAAGTCTCTACAGTGACATAGTCAGTCTCTCACACCTTATCAGAGCCCAGTGAGAGGCTATTACTTTCCTCTTAAAAGATACAAGATTGTGTACTTGGTTTTACTCCAGAAACCCAACAACACTGTGTTGTTTTTCCACTTTGGGAAATGCCCAAGTAAATCCAATTCGCTATTGACAATTGTTAACTAATGAATAAGGACCAAGAAGAAAGGCCAACTGTTCCTAACTGTGCCAGGAGGATAGTAGCCTTTCTGGTCCCTGAGTAATCTCTAGAACAAATTTCTGACAGATTTATTACTTGCTGCTACAGTTGAGAATATACCAAACTATGATCCTTATCAAGTAGTTGAAGTAGTCATTTTTTATTATTCTTTGTGGCTTAGTGGAATAACCTAAGATTATCTTTGACCTTGGGAATGACTCCAAACAGCCCCATTCATTCATTGATCTCTAAGGACTTCATTGTTGGTTGTCCCACCAATGGTTTTAGTTAAGTTAGTGGTCCATGAGTTCATCTACATCCTTTTATATGATCACAAAGGCTAGAAGCCTGTACTTTCAATTGTTTCCTTCTCAACCATGTTCATCCTATCACTGGTGTAATGTAATGTATTCAGTGCAATGAACATTGCCACGACAAAAATGTCGGGAAATGCACACACTTGTATAGAATAAAAGACAAACTGCTAACACTTCCAGATAAAAACAAATTGCATCAATGGGTCTAAGTATATAAGGACCCAGATTATTGCTTAACTGAGTTCATTACTGCAAATTATAAACACGATAATGTCTTTTAATACAGTTACTACATAATGATTACAGCAATGGTTGAGATATTGGTAGTCTATATCAGTCTTTAGATTATATCTGTTCTTTGATTTGGTGTTGAGGGAAGTAAAGGGATTTTAACAAACCACTTTTCTAGATTTCTTTGTTTAGTACAGTGTCCTCCTTACTTTCACCAACATAGCTAGATTTAGAGTTTACAAGTTGATTGAGGATATGTAGGCTTAATTTGACTACTGATTGATAGGTTTCCCATACTCCAAGTCAAAAAATTGTTGAGTATTGGCTATCCTTGTCTTCTCATATATGAATATTACTCAATAAAAAATACTATTGCCCATAAAATAACAGCTATTATTTGTTCTGCATTTACCACGAGTCAGATATGCACCTAAACAATTTATATTAAACAATTCTTATAACTCTTTTGGGATATGGTCCTTTCTAGTTCTATTTTATAGCTACTAAGTCTGGAAATTAAAGATATTTAGAGAAATATTTAGAATTAGTTCTTCTTACAATCCTATGGTTCTTACCACATTTTTTCATATCATTGCAATTAGTCTTTTAGATGAAATAAAATCTATTTTCTCCACTATTCAGACATGTGTGGAATATTGAATATAACATAGATGTGTTAATGAGAAATAAAACATTCCTCTAAAAGAACTAAACATTTGTCAGTCACCAGTCCAGCTCTTGGGACAGTGAGTTCTCAGACATTTAGTCTGCATAATACCGGTTGAAATGTCAGTTGTGAGTTTATGAATAGAAAAACAGATAGGACAGAAAGAAGGGTCAATTAAAACTAGTAAAACCTGATGTAGCAGCCAGATGGCTGACCTTTCTCTCAATATCATCTCAGGGTACCCAGGATTCTAATGTCCTGGTTTATTGTCCCAATGGCAATGCATTAGCATTGTTGGATCAGCCCACACCAAGCTGATGCACTTTCAAACTTTAAGCCAGCTGGAAAGAGACAATCATGGTTCTGGACCTCAACTCTGTGCTCTGAGTCAAGCTGTCAGGATAAGCTAAGAAGCTCTTCTTGCATTTTAACCTCTTGGTCAAAAAAGGAATACATTTCCTCTTTCAGCATTGCTAAGCTGTTTTCTTGCTCACAGGTATATGTAATGTTGGGCATGGACAGGAGGTCTATTAATTGAATATGTCATTGGACAGAAAGAAATGGTTGAATCAGGCTTATGATTCAACTCGTAGGTTTCCCATTTCTTCTATTTCTGCTCTTTTTTGAATGCTATTTTTGACAGGTAATTCAATGTTTCTCCATCACTATTATAATGAAAAATTATAGCTTACATGGGTCCAGAATCCATTAAGGAGGAAGGAAGGAAGGAAGAAAGGAAGGAAGGAAGAAAGGAAGGAAGGAAGGAAGGACAGAAGGAAGGAAGGAAGGAAAAAAGAAAGAAGAAAGAAAAAAAGAAAGAGAAGAAAATAAGAAAAAAGAAAAGAAAAAAAGAAAAGAAAGGAAAATTTTTAGGCAAATGTGTAGTGAAGAATTAACTTCACCCAGAAAGGTTCACTTGGCCTTAGTCCTGGCTCCTGGGAGTTAACTTCTAAATGCTTGAAATAATCTGAGTGAATGGAATGTCTTTATTCATGGAGGCTTCTGGGGCCACAGCTGATAGGTTATGCTAACAAGATGATTGGTGGTAGGTTAGGGTCCTCAGATCCCAAATGATCATTTTGCTAAATAGATGACTCATTGTGGGGACTGGTCAGGTCCAGAAATACCAACCATGTGATCAGAGAGTTAGAACTATTGGCTATATGAAATCAGTCTGATTCCCAATGGTTGGGACTAGAGATTGCATTCAACCATGTGGGCAGTAAATTATCCATGTTAACCTGATGAAGCCTCAATAAAATCTCTGGACAGTAGAGCTAGTGTGAGCATCCAGATTTGGCAATATTTCATGCACACATTGTTACACTTCAGTGCCAGGAAGGTAAACATATCCCTTGGGACAAAGAAGCTTTGTATTTGAAATACTCTTCCCAGTCTTAAATTCTGCCTCCTGTGTTCATAATAAAGTCATTTTGCCACAATAAAACTAATAGTAAATATAGTGCTTTCCTGAGTATTGTGAGGGAAATTATTAAATGTGAGGATGGTCATGGGAACCCCCACATTTTTAGCCAGCTGGTCTGAATTAAGGATGGTCCTCAAAACCCCCAAACTTGTGAATAGTGTCTAAATTCTTGGGCAGACTTGTAGTGTGGAGGCTGTGCCCTTAATCATGCAGGTATATCTCAGAGATATTGCAGGTTTGGTTCCAGACCATTGCAATAAAGTGAGTATCATGATAAAGCCAGTCAAACTAACTTTTTAGTTTTCCAGTGCATGTAAAAATGTTTACGATAACCTATAGTCTATTAAGTGCTCAATAGTATATGTCTAAAAAAAATACATCTTACTTAAAAAGCACTTTATTGCTAATAAAATGCTGTCATCTGAGCTTTAAGTGAACTGTAATCACTGATCACAGATCATTACAAATAAAATAATGAAGAAATTCGAAATATTGCAAAAATCACCGAAGTGATGGCATAGAGACATGAAGTGAGCAAATGTTGTTGGAAAAATGGTGCTGATAGACTTGTTCAAGGTACGATTGTCACAAAACGTGTTTGTAAAAAAAAAAAAAAAAGGAATATCTGAAATGTACAATAAAGCAAAGCACAATAAAATGAGGTATGCTATATTTATGGATAAGATAAGGAAATAAAACAAATATATGTGCCTTGGTAGAAAGCATACATAATAAGTATGGTAAGTATTTAACATACAAAACAGATATAATTGTGAGAAGATACTAGGATTATGGATGCTATATATTCAATTGTTTTATATGTTAAAAATTTAGTGATTGACTAAAGTAAAATGCTAGTTTCCCAGCAGCACAATGTGTGGCCTTACTGCCAACTTACAAAATAGAATTGTCAAGTAAAATTTTGTTGTCTTCAAAGTTCAAGCTGCCACATGAGGTTGTATAGATCGTGCACTGCACAAGGCCACACAAGAGTCAAGTGGTAGCTCTGTTTGCTCTGCCACTTGTCTTGGCGCAGGTTTGTACCTGGAGAGGTTCCGTTTCTAATTCCCATAAAATTATCACATGCACTAGCTATAGCATTTGCCCACCGTGGAAGAAGACTTCAGTTTCCGAAAAGAGATTTGAAGATATTCACTTTCCATATTCTCTTCTCTCTCGACTAGCATATTCAAAGTTAACTGTAAAACTCATGAACTCACAAAAAAAGGATGTACTTGAAGTTACACAAAGACAGAACAGTAGCAAAGTTCATGGAATAATGAATACCAATATTCTTATTGGGAAATGAGAAATCTTCTCGAGAAAAAATATATGTCAGGCAACTCCAGTCCCTTGAGTGACCTCTTGGGATTCCTATAGATGCTCTTTGCAGAGAGCACTTTTTCTGTTCGTTATTAAATTATTTCCCAAACTTCCTTCAATTCTTTATAGTGCTGTTTGACCTACAAAAAAGGTATTGAAATAGAAGTTTCTTTTCCCTTTTGACCAAATGAGAAGGGCAAGATTTGTGGAAGTTTTTCAAGAAAGGAATGAGCTGCTTATTACGGTGAATTATGTGAAGGAAAGGGCCAACATATAATTTGGTTTCTGCTCTTCCTATTTAATCCTATTAGTTTCAGTCTTTGTGATACGTCTTCTGTGCTTTCCTGAGCAGTCAAATCCCCTTTTGGTTTGAGCGGGTGGCATGACCGGCTGAGTACAGTCATAACACAGGCAAGATTCTTCCTTTAGGGTTCATATAGCAAAATAAGAACAAAAGGCTTTTGTCAAGGAGGATGAAAACCATCTTAGAAGATATGGACATGACTGACCCTGAAGCAGATACCTTTTCTCCCAAGGTGGTCCTCACCTCACAAACCCGTCTTCACTATTCCTAGAGGGAAGTTTTAACCAACATGCCCTAATAAGATCGACTTCTTAGCTGATCGGAATTAGAAATGTTCAGAGACTGGTGTTTTTCTGAAAGTAGTTTAGATTCGTCTCAGAAGTCAGCAATCTGTCTAATGGCCTCAGCCAATTCTGTCCCCATATGGAGGAACTAAAAACAATAATTGCTACATTGGCTAAACGCTTACTATGTGCTATGACATATTTGAGCACTTTACATGTATTTACTCCCCGACGACTCACAAAACACCATATGAAGTAACTAATATTGTCATCTACAATTTACATATGAGAAAACCGAGGTGTTTAGAGACTAAAATAACTTATCCACAGTTGACAAAATCTGAAGTGATGAAGTTAGATGCAAGCCTGGGAGTCGGGCCCAGAGTCCTGACCTGCAACTTCTCTGATTGATCAGGATTATATTCAGGACAAAGAATCATAGAAATGCATAGATCATCAATGTCAATATGCTAACTAGTGCTTAAATTATGTCTGCATGAATCCCATTAAGCATACACAGCATCTCTGGAGATAACACCTCCACTCTCTTATAATTCTGGACATTTTATAGAGTTAGGGGGAAACAATTAACCATTCCTTCTGTTCAGACTGCCTGCTTGACTTAGGCAAACTGAAGAGAAGTGGCCTGGGTGCTGGTGTCTGTTCTTACAAATGAGTTGAAAAATTCCAGCAATGTGCTATCCAATTAAATGGCTGCGTTCATGCGACACTTCTCATCCAGATGGAGGGTTTTGTTTCATTATTTGCTGAAACACTTTCTTCTCGAAGGCTACAGTGTTCCCACAGGCTTCAAGTAGCATTTGTGCAGTTTGAAACAATACCTTCATTAAAAGATCTGGTGAAAACTTTTTTTTTCTTTTTTTTTCTTTTTTGTTCTTTTTTACAGGGAAAGTATCAATGATAAGGTTTCAAACTTATCTGAAATATAAGAAAACTTACAAAATTAACAGGAATATGGTATTATCTGTAGCGAAGCAGGTGACGTTGATGGTTTCTTTTCTTCTTCTTCTTTTTTTAATCATGAAAAGGGCCTTGATGCTAAGCAGATGGCAGCTATGTTATTCAAACCGGATGGAGAATGAGTCTTTCCTTAAATCTCTTCTCAGAAAGTGAATACAGTTACCGATCAGCAGTATGTATGCTGTTTTAAAACAGCTGTTAGAGTGAGTGGGCAAAATAAAACTCCACATAAGTAAACACTCTTTCAGATACTCACATGGCCTTAGAAATTAATTTAGCAATTTTGATTGTCAACTTCTATTGTCAGTCATTATCTCCCTTCCTTTTATGTGGGCTACGTAACATCCTTCCCATTGAAAGTTCTACCTGCAATCTCTGTCATCAAATCCAGCCTCCACACATCTGTCTGAGCTGTTTCTGAGTCATATATCTTATCAGATCATTTCAGTGCTAAACATTTTCAGTGGATGCTTGATTGCCTGCTACCAGCCCATATTGTTCAATATGGAAAACAAGAACCTTTACATTTAGCTTCAACCCTCTCCAGTCTGCAGTAGCGACACATCCTGAAGATAATTGTCTTCACTTCACAATTCATCCAACAACATGAGGATAGTAGGTACCAGTCTCCTCTAGAACGCCACACAGGGCTGTATGATCACTCAGAGGTAAAAGTGGTGACGTGGGGGTTTTTATAGGTAGCAAATCAGAGCAGGACTGACAACAGTGAAGAATTATTGAAAAAAAAAAAAGTAGAAGGGCAAAGAAATTCAAATGCAGAAACATGTCCCAGAGCATTCATAGTCAAACATACTTTGAAAATTAGAAATTATGAATTATCTGAAAACTGCATGAAATAGGGCTAATCTGCTACTATCTTTAGGTGATGTCATAGAGTTCTGCAAAGCTGTCATTTGAAATGCAGGTTGGAAGACATTCAAATAATGAGTTTGACAATACTTTAAAAATTTTTATCTGCCTAGAACTGTGATGACTTTCGAGGAAATAAATTGAGGATAGGTTTATTGCCTACAGATGCTTTATGTACTAATTAAAGATTTTTATTGCTTTTTAGATTTTTATCAAATAAATGTTAAACTTAAATCAAAACAAACTTTAAAATATCAGTTAAAAAGCATATATACATATCAACTACTCATTATTTTGAAACCTTGTCATGTAAAGTTAAGTGAAACATTTATTGCTCTCTGTAGAATATAAATTGACATCCACCAACACCAGCAGTGTTCCAGTGGTCCTGTTTCAACACACCCTCCTGAATACATTTGGTCAAATTTTTTGATCTTTGACAATCTTAGACTTGAAAAATGATAATTCATTGTATTTTCTCAAATTCAAACTTTTCTAACATGAACAATGCTGGGCATATGAGTTCTGTGTTTAAGACTCATTTATATTTATTGTCTATGGGCTCTCTCCTCATCTCTTGCCCTTTTTCTTTTTAGGGAAGACTTTTTTATATAGTAGGATATCAGTCTACTATCTATGATGTGAGTTGCAAATAAGTTTTTCTGTAGTTTGTTATTTGTCCTCTTTTGGGGGGTTGTGTCATGTGTATTGTTTTTCTTTAATTTTATGTGGTCAAATTTCTTAGTCTTCTTAATTTCTGGGCTTGGGATAACACTTAAAGATATGTTTTGACATCAAGATTAGAAGATTTTCCTATACAGTTTTCTTTTAATAATTTTATGGTTTTATTATTTTACATTTAAATCTTTGATATTTCTTGAAAATTTTATGGTCTAAGGAAAGGATTAGAAAAGTCTAACCCATGAGCCAAATGGGGTGCACAATGAGCGAAATCCAGCTGTATCAATTATTCATGCTCTGTCTATAGCTGCTCTTTATTGCACTGTAACAGCAAAATTGAAGAGTGATAGAAACATGCAGAGCCAAAAATATTTACTATTTGGCTCTTCACAGAAAAAAAGTTTGCTGACTCCTAAGACATGTGAATGTAAAATACTAGATATATTTTCTAAGGAGTTAAATGTTGTTTTTTTATGTGACTTCTGTCCACTAATTTCAGAGCTGTCTTTATAATACACCAAATCATTAAAGATCTTTAGAAATGGAAGGCAAACACAATATCCATAAGCACCAAAATTTCACAAAATCAGGTTAAATGATCTCTTGCAGCATCTTATGTAAACAGAGTTTAGATCTTTCCTTCCAGGAGAGGACTCTGGTGTGAATAGTAAGAAAACAGAATTTATGTTTTATTGAATCTTCTTTCTATATCAGACAGATCCCAAATGTTTATCATGGAGTCACATTTTCCTTCTTCCTAAGATTTCTCAGTAGGGGAATGTTGGATGTATGTACAGCACAGATACAACCAGAAGATTATCTCTCATGTAGGATCTATCCATCTGGTTGAACACATATTATTAATGCCATTAGTTCTTTGAGAGGATTATATTTATTCTTGAGTGTAAAAATGAAGGAAACATATTTGTTCTTTAATATTTGTTCATTTGTTCTGAATTTTTTCAGTAGCCTGATCGAATTGAAAAAGACTTGTAATGATTTTGTCAGTAGTCTGATTGGATTGACAAAGACCTATTGTCCTTCCTCTTGCTCCGCTTGAGATCCATGGTATCTATTGGTGACTGGGATTTGATTTACCTGGATTTGGAGATAGGGTCAGTCTGTGATGGAGGATCATTTTTCTCAGTGCAAAGATGTTTCTCAAGGGATCTTCAGAAAGATGAGAAAAAGGCTTACTTACATATGGTGAATTTCATCCACACAAACCCCACGGCAACCAAAGGAAGACGTTACTTGCCAATATTTGACCCACTTTTTGTTTTTTATTCCCACTTTTCATTTTTATTTCACACAAAGTACACTTCAGTGCCCCTGTGACTTTTGTCTTGGACACACTCACAAGTTACTCATCAATATGCACAACCAGCCTCCCCCCCTAGGGGAAATCAATGACTAAAGATGCCCAACATGAGAGAAAGTGGAGGACCGGCAAGTGAACTGATACTGTAAGGAATAGAAAGAGGACTCTATCTGCCAAGTGGAATTCAGCTCTTTAAAGGAACAGTTAAATCTGTGGTTTTCAGGTAGCCTAGGAAGTTTTAAATGGCCGCTCATTGTGAGAAACTCATTTTGAGTACATTTGAAAGGCAGAACATCTAAACGTGCGGTGGCCTTTGCACCTCTCAGGAACTTTGATTGGGCCCTGGCTGCGAAGGAGAATGCAGAGAACTGAGTCACCAGCACAGCTTCTGTAGCACCCTGGGGTCCTTTGGAAGCAACTCCTCGTCCAACCTCCGTCTAGGATGGGTTAGAACAGTGACTCCTCCAGGCAGGGGTCTGAGATAAACGACCTCCAGAGTCCTCGTTCAGCCTCGCAAGGCTTTGATTTTGAACTGACGAAGTGCAAGCCGACTTTAAGTAGGTCATCCAAAGAGCTCACATCCTGGCATGTAGTTGGCATTCACTAAATACTATGGCAGACAGCGAGAGCGAGGGAGCCGGCGGTGGACGTTTTTGAAAGCAAATCTTTCTACCTATTTGTATTTTTTTCCTAAGGATTCTGTGGGCCTCTTCCTTCCCTGGGAAGGTGCTCCTGTGAGTAGTAGCACCAATTAGCATGAGCCCAAATATGAGATTATATGAGATCATTCATGGCACCCAGGTTCACAAAGCTACTATGGAAAAAATTAGAGTAACAATGCCTCTGCTTGATTATATAATTTGTTGGTGAGGGCAGGTGGCTTTGGCTGTTTTTTACTTTTTGGGCCAAATATTTCTCATTGCAACCTGTAATTATATAATTGATTTTTTTTTTTTTTTAATTCATGGGTCTAATTAACTCTGGGGCCTTAGCGACTGATACATTCTCAATCACATAACTCCTTGACCTAACAGCTTTATAGTTATTTTTTTACCTGTCCCACAAACCTTCTTATCTACTATCATCTACATTATATACCATAATATAATGTAGAAGAAAAGTCAGATGCTGCTGTAGGTTATTGGTATCTGTGTAACTTCTGTGACCTACATAATGATGCTTCTTTAATAACTTACATAACTCATGGAATCTCACAGTTACAAGAGACCTGTGGATCACCTAATTCAATGCTTTCATTGGTAAAAATGGAGACTTTGAGATCTTTGTCAGTTTTTCCATCCCATGTACCAAAGCCAATGTCTTTCACTTATTAATAAAATGTACATTTTGTCTTTATTTCTGGTAAATTATTTTACCAACACAATTTCTTTTCAAAGCAGAAGATTAAGACAATTTCTTGCATAAATTCTCTTCTTCATGAGAGAATAAAAGATAAAGATGATCATAACAAATCAGCAGTTATTTGAGATGATTACATTTATGATAAAAAATAATTTCAAAATGATGCACATATTTTGTGTTTTTCTTTCCTCTTTGCTATCTTAAGCATTGACTTGAGTTGAGCTATCCTCTGAGGTTCTTTCTAAAAGAGAGTAAAGCTCATTGCTGTCTGAGTCAGTACCAAACTCATTTCTCTGGCTTCATTAGCTCACTCACTCATTCTTTAATCATAGAATCTGGATTTTTTTTTTTTTTAATTCTCTCACTATCTACATTTCATTTTGATGACTCTCCCAGGCACTTCACTAGTATGAATAACACGGCTGACTCTTGGTTTCTTTCTTTTTTTTTTTTTTTTAAGATTTTATTTATTTATTCATTAGAGACACATAGAGAGAGAGAGAGGCGGAGACATAAGCAGAGGGAGAAGCAGGCTCCAGGCAAGAAACCTGATGCGGGACTCAATCCTGGGACTCCAGAATCACTCCCTGAGCCAAAGGCAGATGCTCAACTGCTGAGCCACCCAGGCATCCCTCCTGGTTTCTTTCTTAAATGAATTCCTATAGTGTATATGTGTACTGTGTGGGATGGGAGAGGCTCCCTCTGCATGGCTGATGTAAACAATAAGGTACCTTAAACCAAATTCACACACACCAATAAACCTACAAAAGGATTTATTTACAAAGTAGAGGATATCTCTTTATTTTTATTGTAAACTGTTTTTAGGGAGAAGGACATAAAATGGGTTTCTCTTTTTGTTTTCCAGAGGTATACGAACTATTTCTATTTTTTTAAAAGATTTATTTATTTATTTGAGAGAGAGAGAGCACACTCACAGAGAGAGGCAGAGAGGGAGAGAAAGAATCCTCAAGCAGATTCTCATTGAACCCGGAGCCTGACACAGGACTGGATCCTAGGATCCTGAGATCATGATCTGAGCTGAAATCAAGAGTTGGACACTTAACCAACTGAACCACTTGGGAGTCCGTTACACAAACAATTTCAGAAAGTTAGGAATTTTGTAATTTGATAACCTGAATAGCAATATGTAAGCAAAAATAATATTTAGATTGTTTAATAAAACAGTGTGGCTTAATATGTTTTTTTTAAATCACAAATAAATTCCATCTATTTACTATGGTAAGACTTTATGTTTTTCATTTTCTCATTATAATATATACTTAGAAGTAACAAAATTGTTTTTGAATTTACATTTGAAATATGTTATCAACTCAGCCTTGTTAATAAGTCAAGTGCTGTGATTTAGAGGGGCTTTTTGGTAGATTGTCTATCTGCTGCTCATATACTGAACATCATTTCTTAGAATTCCAAATCCTGTTAGTTAATAATGATAAGAAATAACAAAGATGAAGAAAATTGCCCTGCAAAGATAGGCAGCTATCAATCTACTCAGAACATTAGAAAAAGTAGCTTAAGTCTATTTCCCTTGAGATTAGTAGTTTCCACTTAAATAATTTGAATATTTTTAAGTGTTTTTGTTTTGTTTTGTTTTAAATAAATTTATTTCTGTTGGTAAATTTGAACTGGAGGGTCTACAACCCCTGTGAAGACTATCTTGAGCAATATAAAGGGCCATATTTTCTCCTGAATGAAATAACAAAAAATATGTACCCATTCAACACACATTTTTTCAGATTTTTTTTTTTTTTTTAGTTCATAGGTGCCAAAAACATGCTGTTTCATGTTTTGTATCTCTGTAATAACACACTCACAGAGAAGACCATTCCCTCCCTCTTACCCATCAGAAGTATAAAGATCCCTTAAGAAACATCATGGGATAGTGAAACTGCCAACAGATACCAAAATCATTTTGTTATTATTTTAATTACAAAGCCCAATAGAAAGCACAAGTATTTGAATATTCAAAGTGAATCATTACCATGTGTATAGGAAGCACATTTGGCAAATGCTGAAAAATGAAACACTGAGGATTTGTGATAAAACCATAGTTACAACAAAGCTGTTGGGATGAACGTTTTAATTCATGCTTGCGGGTATAAAGTCATAGCTTATCATGCTGGCCAGGCGGACTTATTGAGTATTCCTGTTTCTGAACTCTTTTCATTGACATTTTTAAAGCTATTCCAACATGATGATAGAGTTTCTTCTTCTGCTATCTATGACATGCTTAAGCAGTTAGAAGAACTCTTGTGGAGTTCTGATATACATCAGTTCACATCAAACAATTTGAGAAGGAAAGAAACCAGATGAAATATCTTAAACAATGGAATAAAGAAACTTGCACAAACACATAGAAATGAGATTTTTTTAACAGCTCTGATTGTTGCCCAAGAATATATTAAAATTCTGAAAGAGAAGGCAAACTTCTAAATTCTTTGAATACTTCATCCTCCTCAGGAATGATAACACCTGGAGAAAGAATTTTCTTTCATTCCACAAAAGTCATCTGTTCAATGCTTGAGCATTAAAACTTGATGAGATGTCAGGCTTTCACTCAGCACCAGGGCAAGAACAGTGAGTAAACGCAGTCCTCAAGGAGCTTACACTTTAACCACAATGAAAAGCAATGTGGTTGATCTCAATGAAAAATGGTGTAGTACAACCATTCATCAAACTACCAATCAGTGGCTTTCCCTGATGAGTAAAGTGTAAGGGGGCTGTCAAAATGAGTGGCATTACAGCTGACATAAGCTCTAGAAAGAAATGGGACTGGGCTTTGTCTCAGAATTCTGCCGCCTAGCAGAAGTACTTAGAGGATGTTTACTGAACTGAAGTACACTGAAACCATAATAATGAAAGATAGATCAAATGTGGGGCCTTTTTTGTTTGTTTTTTGTCATAACAGATGTGAACTTTTAAAGAAGAAAATTTATACTTATTTGACGAGTCAGCTTTCACGGGATTTCCTAGAACCCAATAGTATTTTTATAAAGTCAGAGGTAAAAATATTGAACCAGATTCAAGTACATTCTGTGATACGGGCGCAGAGAAAATCACAGTTCAATCGTGGGTCATTAAAAAATGGATTTCTCTAGCGCTTTGGTCTCACTTATTCCATAAATCTGGGAAAACTCATTTGCATGTAGTTTCTTGTTTTTGCTTTTGTTCCCCACCCGCCTTAAGTATCCAGCACGGTGGCAGGTCTCACTTTTTAGAACAGCAATCTAAAACAATGATTTCAAATAGCTTGAAAATGTTGCTAGAATTCACTATTCTTGGATAAACTCTGAATACATTTGACTCATGCTCATTAATTAAATCATGTAAGAGTAACTGCACTGGAGACACAAATTCTCAGTAGGAGAAACAATAGAAATCAATTTACATCAGAATGGAGCCCTCTGGGCTCAAGAATCAAAACACCTTAGTTCATTTTGCTATTACTCTAGGAAAACAACACTTGAAGATGTATGTTTCCTTGAGATTACTCACAAGAAATAACCTTTTGTCAATTCCCCTCCTTTTCATTCTTAGAGAGAAGAGCGGAATAAGAGGATCAATAGTTATAATTACAATTTTCTATCAACACTTCAAACGCCTTCTTCTAGGGTATCCTTACCTTTAAAGATTACAACCTTTGGAAATCTATGAGGCATTTTCCTTTTTCCCTGACAAAGTATTTACTATTAAATCTGGAACTCAAATGCAACACAAATTAGCAAAAATGATTTTAATAGTCATGGAAAGAAAATCATTTTATACAGGGTAAGGAGACTTTTCTCAATGCAGTAATTAAAGGTGAAGTAATTAGGTATAAAAATGAATTTTCTCTATTGTTGCTTTATTAAAAATGAAATGTTGAATTCTGATTGTTAACAATTAATTAAGCAATTCGTTTTATGTTTCCAAAGTCCTAATGCTTGAACACTTGCTGAGAATAGGTGAGATATACAATGTAAAGCATATACCTGGCACCATGTAAGTGGGCACTAAAAAATTATTACTTTTCTACTTATTTCTTTTCAATTTGTTCTACTTAATGTGAACATGCATTTATTTACCCATTTAGCTAATATTTATTGATACTGCCTGTGTCAAGTACTCTGCTATGTATTTGAGATTCAAAAGGTAGCAGAAATGAATTTTTTATAGCATTTACTAGCCAAATTGACTTCCACATTGGGAAAAGAAGCAACACAACACGTTAAAACTTAATGGGCTCTAATACTCTTTTGTAATTGTAATATTTATCAATGCTGACACAAAATACCAACATCATTGTTGGGATTACGTTAATGAAAACCATTGGTTTGATGACATTTAAATAAAATATTTAATTACCTGACTCAGCTTTTTACTTTATTCCTGACCGTTTGGGAACAATATATTGCGAGTTGTATAGTCATTATGAGATTAATTATTCTAGGTGCAGATGTTCTCTTCGGGGAGGCACCAGATAACACTTGTCCAAGATGTAGATAAAGGTCTCAAATATTTGAGGTATGTATGCCTTGTGATCAAGCCAGTTGTTAGCACATGCAAACAGAAGTACTGGCTGTACTATTCTTTTGTGTATTAATTAGTTGTTAATTCTGATAGAAAGATTATTATTGACTATATTTGCATCTGTCTTTTGCAGATTCTCCACAGATAAATTCATTCTGTACTCCTGCCAAATTCAACTTGGACCAAAATATCTATGTGAGTGTGTTACCTATCAATCAGTATTTTGTGGACATCCTAATCAGAGCTGTGTCTTTTTTGTGTTGAGAAATGTTTTTAAAAGCACGGCTTTTAAATGACTTTTAAAATGTTTGGTATTTGAAAATGTCAGGTTTTTAAGCAAATTTTTCTCAGGAATGAAGTGCTAGGAATCCCTGTCGAAGTGGAATATTTATACTGGGCTATTCACAGAACTACCACTGTTCCCATAGTAACTTGTTCTTAGATGAACAATGAAGCAGAGGGACTGGTGTGTGTATTGAAAATCTGACCCAGTGATATTTGATAAATACTCACTCGTATCTGGGAGGAGACAGTGGAAGAGTAGGCTTTTATCAGGGACTATAAACATATTGATCAGTTGTACAGACAGGAAAAATAAGTGATTCTGAGGCATGCTTTTCATCTTGTATCCAAATTTTCTCTAGATGCCTTCTCTGTGGTCTGGAAGAGTTATGGTTTTGATGTAATAAGAAAAAAAAATCCCGTGGAGTACCTTTTGTAGAAATCTTCAGGATTTTGGTAGGATCTAGGATAACTTTTTCTTACTGGTACAATTTTACAAGCACTGACCCCATGCCTGGAATGATAGTAAGTGATTTGATGGATCGATACCAGCATTTGGCTCTTTCTGTAAGACTGGAATCCTTAAAGGAAATGAGCCTGTTAGAGGTCAGATAATTGAAATTAATCTGTGAAAACATGAGATGAGTAATTGTCGTCAATGATTTAAAAAGATGTATAAAACCAAATATAAATAAATAAACTACCTAACTCTGTTGCTTTTGAAGTTTGCCTTGCAAACACCTTAAGAATACTCTGATGTCTGTCAATGCCTAGAAATCCAAGCCTTCATCTCTTACAATCTTTTTTTGGTTCACAGCACTTCTTTTTTCTTAGAACTAGAAACACGAAATGCAGCGCTTAAAAAATTTTCCTCGTCTTACTCTAATGGCCCTACAGATTTTATTGTGTGCCCCTCTTTGGACAAAACATATGAGTTCTATTATCAAATAGGATACTTTCAATTGCATCAGCTTAATTATATAATTGTAAATTATTTCAGCCTTAATTCTTTGTTCAGCATGACTTGTTCTGTACTTATTTGTGTCAAGTCTTGCCTCTCCAGGGGAATTGGAACCCCAAGTGGCCATAAATTCTGTTTTCAAGCTCCCTGTCATGATGTCTAGAACTTAGGAGATGCTCAATATGATTCTTGTTGGGGGTTGGGCTGGAAATGTGTTCTTGCTGCTGTAGAGCTAGTGTATAGTAGGGGTCTCAATGAAGGCTAATGAATGCCAGTTGGTTTCTGACTAACCACGGAATTTAACATTTTGTATAAGAAAATGTATAGTTAGCAAAACAATAAATTTTAAATTCATTTTGATAGTTGTATTTTCTTTCCCAGAACATTGTGTAGAATTTGTCACTGTTTTTTAAGTACAGTGGAAAATTTATATCACTGTACTTAAAGATAGGGAGATAGACTAATCAGTGAATTCAGGTGTTTGCTTTCATCAAGTAAATTGAAAAAGACTTTAGGGAGCTGAAATCTAACAGAGTTGTGTGATTGTGTTTGTGTGTCTATTTATACACATTTACATTTGTATTTATATGGGTACTAAAGAAAAAGATTAACAAAATAATTTGGAAGGATCTAGCAAATCTTAGTGCTTTAATTTTGATACTTTGAACTTCAGGCAAATCTCATCACATTTTCCTTATTTTTCTTATGCTTTTTGGGATTGATGAAAATTTTCAAGAAAAATGCAAATTGAAATGTAAGTACAAATTCCAGCCTCCTATTAAGATTTCCATATGTTTTATTTTTTATTTTTTTTTAAAGATTTTATTTATTTATTCATGAGAGACACAGAGAGGGAGAGAGAGGCAGAGCACAGGCAGAGGGAGAAGCAGGCTCCCTGCAGGGAGCCCGATGTGGGACTCGATCCCAGGTCTCCAGGATCACGCCCTGGGCCGAAGGCAGGTGCCAAACCGCTGAGCCACCCAGGGATCCCCAAGATTTCTATATATTTTAAAACTATATTTAAAAAATTATATTGTGTATAACAGTCTTGAAAAAAATTATTGGTCCAAATTGGTGTTAAACTGTGTATCTTTCTTTTTCTTTTCTTTTTTTAACTGTGTATCTTTTAAGATAGAAATCAAATTCACGTAAATTATCCCTTTCTTTAGCTATCATTCTTTTCACAAAATCTGTAAAAGTTAATAATACATTAAGAATAGTAATTAACTGTGAGGTTTGGTACAATTATTCTTTATCTATCAAAACCTCTTTAATTGGCACTGCCATGGAAACAGCCTTAAATTCATGATCAGGTAAATTGTATGGCACATAGAGTTTTGAGGGTGTCTTTCTCTGAAAAGTTCATGGGTAAATAATACATGAGTAGCCTTGTCCAAGAGTTAAATATATGGCTGGAGAATCTGCTTATTGGTTTTAGAAACCAACTCTGACTTTTTTGTACTATTATCTATAAAATGAGAATAATATTACTACTGACAGTGCTGACAGATAGAATTAAATGAGTTAATGTATGAAGAATTTTTAGATTGGTTATTGATATATATAATAAGTGATAACTGATAATATTAGTACTACTAGTAATGGTTATTTTGTCTTATACAAAGTACTTTTAGTTTTGTATACTTGGTTTTTTTTCTGTAAAATAGAGATATTTCATTACTTATTTACAGTTTTATTATGAGCATTAAGCAAAACAATGCATATGGAGTGTTGAGCACATTGCCTGACAGACATAATCAATAAATGTTAGCTTTGCTGCTATGACCATCAGTCCATAAATTCTTCTCTACCATGTTGCCGTCCCTCCTCAAGTTATGAACTGTTGTTTAAGGCTCTGTTTGTGCATATGTGTGTTTGTGTGTGTGTGTGTGTGTGTGTTTTCCTTTGAGAGAAGAGTTAGTCTATTCAATCCAAGTTCAGCTGTATAAAAATGATGGGGGAGGGAATCCACTATGTGATTGATTTGTCCGACTCTCCAGATCTCTCAGGGAAAGCCCTGTGCATGGGCAATAGCATTTTCTCACAAAGAGCATATGTCCCCAATTCCCCAGTCTTCTTTTTCATGCACAATTCTCTCCCAACTGTTGCTACTGTTTGGCTCATGTTCAAGATAAGCAAACATTGTTATCGATTCAGAAGCCTCCTTCTGATATTTGCAAAGACCAAAAAAAAAAGTGTCTAGATCTTGCTACGTCAGTTTATTGTTTTTAAAACAAAATTACTTTGCACCATGTACCTTCTCATCTATTTACTTTTGAGTTTTCAATTTCTTTCTTTCTTAGACAATAATTACTCACCACTCACATATGTAGTCAGTGACAGGATACTGATTTACTCCCCATTACACCGAGGGGCTCTGCTGTTTTATTTTTCTTTCTTCATTTTATCTACAAGAAGAAGTCTATGCTTTAGTCGTCCTTGAACTAAATGTGCCCTACACTTAGTTCCTCCCATGGGAAGTAATTTGCTCTCTATGTGCCTCTATTCTCTGAGGTTTTTGCACTCTAAGTTTTTGTTGTTGTTTTGTTCTCCTTTTGTTGTTGGTTTTTATTGACCTTTTCTCATTGTTGTAATGGGGCTGTTTTAACCCTTTCATGGTGTAGATAATCTTGCTTTGATTCCTTGATTGCATCAAGCAAATCTTATGTCCACGATATTATTTCAAATTCTTGAGCTTCATTTCCTATTAGCCCCTCTTTTTTGGTTCCTAAACCTCAGTTCATCCCAGACCCACCCTACCACCTTGATGATGCCAACCTGAAACTGAGCTCTGCTCTTTTTTGCTTCCAAATGAATCCAATGCAGCTTTACCATGGTTTACTAAAAATATGACATGAATTGGGGCATCATATGCAATGCACGTGTCTCTCAGCCATCTCACATACCCACACTTCCTGTTAGTGCTCCAAACCACTCTTTGTCCCACTTGCCAAAAGCCATCATTCCCCAAATGAATCTCATCAATGATATGCAGTCTCCTCAAAAGTCTAATAAATCCTATTCCATTCCTCAATCTGCTCTACTATAATCTAAGAAGGTCAAATAATCCTCTTCCCAGACACAGAGAGGGTTGTACCCTCCCCAGTTAAAGCTGGAATTAAGCAGCAAGCAACGTAACCCACAAACCTTGAGTTGCACATATGTTCACATGAGTATTGGTCTTATGTTATTTGAATTTGAGCACAGACCCGTGTCCCTCTATAATTACACATTCGCAGAAGCACAACCAGCAACTGCAACTTATTCATCATTCATGTTATTACAAGCATTTCTTAAAGAATGTCACAGAGATCCAACATAAGCCCAGACAGTCCTTCTCTACCACCTGTCCTGTATCACTAACTCTCACATTCCATAGTTTCAGGTAACTTCTTTCCTTACTTCACTCCACCTGTTCACCAGGCATTCTATACAAACACCCAGATTGGGTTGTTCTTTTGCTTCCCTTAATTTTTTCTGATGACAGAATCAGTAAAAGTCTTCCCTCTCTGATTTTGTTCTCTACACTTATCCTCACCTTCTGAGGATGTCTCGTGTGGCATAGCCAGCTCACTCCAATCACAGCAAGTTCTCCCAGAATCTATATGTCTAAGAAGAAGGCTCAGCTTTTCCCATATGTTAAATAGAACAGAATCTTTTCCTATCTCAGACTGAATGATACCTAACTTCCTGCTTGCAAACGACAGAAAGAATACTCTTTCCAAATGAAATCTCATCATCACCACAAGAGTGTGTCATGGCCCCCGTGATGGGGACAAGTGTGCCTTTAGGACGTCTAGGTTATTCATTTTAAATGGCACTGGGGCAGAGATACTTGTCCTATATAGCCCAGGTAGCAACAGAAGCCAGAAATTTTACTTATATTTTACATATTTTTCTTTAGCAGGAAACAGAAAGACCAGGCTGGCATTTTTCTAAAACTATCACTACACATCCGGAATGTCTTGCAACAAATGCCTGCATAAGAAAATAAAGATATTTGTCTTGTGAAAAAATAACGTTTGGGTAGAAAAAAGAATAAATCTGGATCTAGAAAAAAATTATTTAACTTACATGAGCAAGATTAATCCACTTTATATTTCTGTGTAGAATACCATATCACAAAACAACTTATTTTAGATTTCTTCATGGCACTTAGGCAAAAAAAGAAAAACAAAGAAAACAAACAAACAAAAAAAACAAGCAAACAAACAAAGCAATAAATACTTGCCTTCATTTTCACATCTACAGGTCCTGTTAAAGTGATAACCCAAAACAACAGCAAAACTGTCAAGATTTCTGTCACTTGGTCAGAATTCCCTATGCCTTGAATGTTCAGATGACGCTTGAATTTCATTAGACATCAGTGCTTTTTATTGACCCCCTTATCCAAACAATCTCATGACAGTCAAATTACGATTTCCTTTTTGTTTTAATTAATTAATTTATTTATTTATTTAGAGAGAGAGAGTAGGGGCAGAGGAAGATGAAGAGAGAATCCCAAGCAGGCTCCATGCTCCACACAGAGCCCAACGTGGGGCTGGATTTCATGACCCTGAGGTTGCAACCTGAGCCGAAGCCAAGAGTCGGATGTTTAATCTGACTCTGCCACCCAGGTACCCCTTCTATCTAGTTGGTTTTATAGTTATATGCACTAATCATATTTTATTTATATATTTATATACGTAGTTCCATTATATATACTTATACATTTAAACAGTTATATGATTATTATGAGTATGTGTACATGTATACACACATATAAATAGGTACTATGTGTGTATGTATACATGTTTACATGTATACATACATTTATGTACATGCATACATATATAATATGCATATTTGTATATTTACGATTGCATAGTTACATTAAAGTATCTTTTTTTTTAGGATTTTATTTATATATTTGAGAGGGAGAGAGAGAGAGTGAGTGAGGATGGGGAGGGGTTGAGGGAGAAACAAACTTCCTGCTGAGCAGGGAGCCTGATGCAGGATTCAGTCCCAGGACCCTGGGATCATGACCTGAGCCAAAGGCAGACACTTAACCGACTGAGCCACCCAGGTGCCCCAAAGCTCATCTTTTTTAGGACTTTTTTAAGATATTATAAACTCCTCAGTTATGCTTCAATTATCTCTTACATCTTATCACTAGTAAAGAAATATCTCTTAGGTTGAAGTTCCTTTTTTATTAAAATGATTTCTACAGAAGTAAATTAGATCAGTCTTATAAACACTATTAATACTTTCCATTATAGTGGGTACTCCCTAATGCTGCCTCCAGATTCTAAGGTGGACTCTTCTTTGGCATCTGCAGTGACATCATGACAAGATGGCATTTCTGCCTCCTATTCTCCTCACCCAGCAATCAGCCAGAAAGCCAAATGTCTTTCCACCCTCTTAATCATAGACCCACGGAGGAGGCAGACATCCAGACGGCTTGATTCCTTTGTCTAGAATTCTGGGTGCTGGTCCAATCTTTCCCTCTGGCCCAAGGCTATCTTTTGTTTTTCTCCATCTGCAGGATTCCTGGCTTATGGCTATGCAGATGCCCGCAGTGGCACTACAAATCCAGGCTGAGCTCTTACTATCTTTGAAGTGCTGTAATTATAATTGAGTGCTCAGGGTGTTTCTTCCCTTTAAAGAAGGAGCCATGGCTCAGGATACAAGAAGAAGGCATGCCACCAGATTCTGATCTATTTTAACCATCATGTTCCTAGAGAGCCAAACAGGACACTCTGAGTGTTCCAAGAAACCCAACCATATTTCCCTTGACTTTCTCTAATTTTGGCAAGGATTCAATTTTATGAAGTCATACAAAGAGCAATAAAAAGAGAATATGGCTGTGAGTGGGTTATCTTAATTGAGCCAGGTCAGGTACTTATAACAGCTTCTGCTTAACATGGTAGTAACCATTTGCAGGTACTCGTGTGTTTGAAACCTGTCATTTCTTTTGTAGGCAAATCTCTAGGCTAGTTAACAATTCACTGACATATGGCACATTTTAAGAAATAGTTGTTGGAAAATAAGGAATTATGTGTGGGTGGAATTAATCCCTATTTTACCAATAGCATCCTCTTCACTGTCTGCAAAGATCATCCATTAACCAGCAAGCTTTCCTGTTCCTTTTGAATAAAACAGAAGCCCATACTAGCAAAATGTCACATTTCTCACAATCTACTATCCCTTTTTCCTAGAGTCTCATTTTCCCACAGTTGAGTTAAAATTCTACACCAAGACAAACTTCTTCTATGAGGGGGTCTGGTAGGAGAGAGAGTGTCCCCTAACGGCTATGTCTGACTGAAAACTAAAAAGGACTTTATTTGTGTGGGGGAGAGGTCTTTGCAATTAAGGTCAGAGTCTTAAAATGAGGTCACCCTGGATTGTCCCCCAAATCCAATGGCAAGTACCTGTTTTAGAGGTGAATACCCAGAGGATAAGCCATGTGAAAACAAGGCAGAGGCTGGAGTGATGCATCCACAAACCATAGAATACCTGGAACCACCAGAAGCTGAAAAAGGCAGAGGATGGAATCTTGGAGTCTCTAGAAGTTCCATAGTTCTGACAAAAGCTTGATTTTGGGCTTTCAGACTCTAGAACAGGGAGAGAATAGATTTCTGTTGTTTCATGCCACCAAGTTTGTGATAATTTGTTACAGCAGTTCTGGGAACCTAAGTGAAGGCCTAAATTGTACATATTTTAGGTTTTATGAGCCTTACAGTCTCTGTAGCAACTATTCAACTTTGTCTCGTAGTGTGAAAATAGTCATAGACAGTATGGAGACAAATGAGCATGGCTGTGATCTAATAAAATGTTATCTATGGAAATTGCATTTTCCTGTGTCACAGAAATATTCTTTTTGAGCTTTCCTTAAATACTGAAAATCTAAAGACTGTTCTTGGCCTATGGGCCATGGAAAAAGAGGCAGTGGGCCAAATGAGGCCACCAGGCAGTAGTTTGTGAACTCCTGTTCTGGAGGGCACTAGCACAATGACGGTGTAGGTGGGGCAGCATTGGGAATGCAGATTACACTCACTGTAGAGTCTGGTTTCAATGTCTGATCTTTTTTCTCTTTGGAGATGCCTTGAATCCAAACCTAGTTTCTCAATGGATCATCCCAAGCAACAATATATGGAGCCTGCTAAGAATCCTGATAGTCCCTAATAGAACTCAATCGTGGGTTAATAAATCTTGGGCTCAGCTCCCAGTCTTCTTCAACTCATATCAAACTGATATCCTTTCCTTGTTAATGTCCTGGAGAAATCATTCTAAACCTTACTTACATATTAAAACCAAATATGATTTTATATATTAAGATCAAATATTTAAATACATTTCTGTGTGTGCACATGCATATGCGTGTGTGCTTAGGTCTCATCACAGAAATTCTTATTTTACTATTCTAGGGTGGACCCTCAAGCACAGGAATTTTTTTTTTAATTTTTTATTTATTTATGATAGTCACACACACACACACACACAGAGGCAGAGACATAGGCAGAGGGAGAAGCAGGCTCCATGCACCGGGAGCCCGACGTGGGATTCGATCCCGGGTCTCCAGGATCCCGCCCTGGGCCAAAGGTAGGCGCTAAACCGCTGCACCTCCCAGGGATCCCAAGCACAGGAATTTTTAAACTCTTTCCATTTAAGAATAGTTAGAACAGTCTGACACTGAGAAGCATTTGTTTTCAGAGATCCTAAACCTGGGATCCTAAACCTTAATCATCAGCCCCATACATGTGGCTGTGGAGAAATTTGCTCTCCTGCCTCTCAGAATTCTTATATGGCCCACTAATTTATCAAAATAATATTCTAACACGGTGCCTTTCCGGTGTTCCAGAGAAGCAAAGTTACAGCTGTCAGAAGTTTGACAGACTGTTGAAAACATGAAATCAGCTATGGAAATTGGGTGTTACAAAATGCCATGGGGAATTTTTCTGTGACAGTGTAGAAATTACAAACTTTTATCAGGGCTGAAAATTCAAATAAAGAAAAACTTGAAGTGGTAAATGGTGTAGAGATTTACAATACCTCACTCAGGAATCTGTCCCCCCCCCCCCCCCAAACTTTTAGTCACAGTCTACTCGTGCTCCCTTAGGCATCCCTCCTACCACCTGGCTCACATTTCATACAAAGAAAATCTAACAAGAATCAGATGGGAGATTTGACTCCATGAGGAAGGAGGCACAGCTTCTGAGGCTGTTCTGTTTGTTCATTTTCAATTCCCATTTCTTCCTGCTCTCTTCCCACGATTTTCTCCACCTTCCTCCTGACATATATTGCCAATTTTTATTAACCTTCTCTTGTGAGCTCTTTTGACAAGCATGTTGTTGGAGAATGGCTTTGAATGAAATATTTATTCTGTGTCTGATATTGTCTTAGACTATGGGCCTACAGCCTTCAAGTCCCCTATTTCTCACACATTTATAAGAAGGAAATTAATACAACTGAAAATAAGAGAGCTTAGGTAAAGAAAGGTAAAGGTAAATAAAGAGCTTAGGTAACTCACTACTAATTTATGCAAAGATTTACACATATGAAAATTAATCATAATCATTTATTATTATTAGAACTCTTTCTTGAACCCATACTTTTTGTGCTAAACATGTATTCTGTGGCCTTTAATCTGTCTCTCTTTTAAATTTATCTAAGAGGTTTTGCTAAAAAGTCAGCTAACCCATATTTACTGAAAGAAGGAGTCATTTAAAAGGATGGCAGGCAACTGGGTGGCTCAGTCAGTTAAGTGTCTGGCTTTGGCTTGGGTCATGATCTCAGGGTTGTGGGATCAAGTCACCCATGAACCCACACCTGGGCCCCCATATGGCCTCCCCACTTAGTGAGGTTTCTGCTTCTCCCTTTCCCTCTGCCCCTTCTCATCCCACTCCCCCTGCTTGTGGTGTTCTGTCTCTTTCTCAAATAAATAAATTTTTTTAATCTTTAAAAAATAAAGTAAAAGGATGTATCAAGTAATCACTAATATTGTAGTTGTCATAAACCAAAATAATAATAATAATAATAAAAATAATAATAATAAATGCATCAGTAAAAAGAATGATCTTAAGATACCTGGTCCTCCTCTTTGTGACTAATTTATAATCACCAGTTTTACTAATAACATGAAATAGCACATATTTAGAAAGAATTCTAGATATATGAATAATATATTTTATCCAACATTTTATCAAATATATCAAACATACTTGTTTATTGATTTTTTAATGACATATACCAATTTTGGTAATAATGATTTATACTTTCAAATAAGCTTTTCAATGTATTCACAATTTACCAATTTTGTCTTCACCAAAACTTTTGCTGTAGGGTAGTCACAAGTATTAAAATAACTTAATAGGTAGATAAGAAATAATATTTTCCATAATATAAAATTTCATTTGTTTTATATTATCCTAAAAAACAAGGATCATTTTATCTCTTGTTTTTTCCCTTAGGATTCAGAGCTCAGGACAATAGAGATTGAATCATCTTAAGCAAATAAGAGTAGGGGTGCCTGGGTAGCTCAGTTGGTTAAGCATTGCCTTCAGCTTGGGTCATGATCCCAAGGTCCTGGGATAAAGCCCCACATCAGGCTCTCTGTTTAGCAGGGAGTCTGCTTCTCCCTCTCTGCCCCTCCCTCCTGCCCTCTTCCCCTCGTTTGTATGCCTTCTCTCTCTCATGAGTAAGTAAGTAAGTAAGTAAATAATAAATAAATAAATAAATAAATAAATAAATAAATAAATAAATAAAATCTTTGAAAAAAGATAAAAAAGAATCAAAGAAGAGTTGAAAGAGTATAGGCATTGGACTCTGAAAGATATCCTCCCTCACTACTTTTTTTTTTTTTTTTTGTAATTTAGGAAATGTTTTTGAGTTTTGTTTGTACGAGTTTTGTTTGTAAAATAAGCTTATTCTCAATATTGGGTAGCTGTTGGAATTTATAAGAAGGGACATGATAAGACATCGTTTTGGGTATGGAGTAGAGGCCATCAAAAGCCTGGTAGCTAATATGATTCTCCTCATTTCTATATAGTGCACACCTGGGTTTGGTAACAGTAATTAGCACATTTATTGTTCACATTTATTCACTAATCAAGGCAAAATCAATAATTTTCCATAACATGTATTTTCATTCCTTTCTCTCAAAAAAATGGAGAAAAAAATATAACTGGGCTTAAAAAGAAAAAAAAAAGCCAGAAGATAAAATGAGCATCTAGTCAAGAAATAAAGAGGAGACAAATTACTCATAGCAAAAATGAAAGAGGACCCACTACTACTTATCCCATGGACATTAGAAGTGTAATAAAGAAATATTATGAAAAACACTATGACCCTAAAGTTGGAAACTGACACAAAGTGAACCAATTTCATGAAAGATACAATCTTCCAAAGATCATTCAAAGAGAAATGGACAATTTGAACAGGGCCACAGCTACTAGAAAAATTGAATCAATAATTAATGAGCTTCCTTAGAAGCTTAGAAAGTACTAGACCCAAATGGATCACTGGTGAATTATCTAAAACATTTAGGAAAAAACATGCTACCAATTCTCCATAATCTCATACAGAGGCAGGAGCAGAAGGACTATTTCAAAAACCATTCCATAAAACCAGCAGTACCCTCAATCTACAGACAAGAAATCTAAGGTCTCTCATGAACATAGGTGCAAAAACCCTCAACAAATTCATAGCATATCAAATGGAACAATGTATAAAAAGAATTAATATACCATAGCCAAGTAGGATTTATCTCAGGTATACAAGTCTGGTTCAACATTTGAAAATCAACTAATACAATCCATTATGTTAATAGGCTAAAGAAAATAATCATGGGATTATATTGTTAGATGCAGAAAAAGCATTTGACAAAATCAAACACCAGTCACAATAAGAACTCTCAGCAAACTGGACATAGAGAGGGACTTCCTTAACTTTATAAAGCACACCTACAAAAATCTGCAATTAATATCATATTTAGTAGTGAGAAACTACATGCTTTCCCCCTAACTTTGGAAATAAGGCAATGGTGTACTCACACATTCTTATTCAACACGTATGGAATATCCTAGCTAGTGCAATGAGACAAAAGAAGAAGAAAAAGAAGAAGAAGATGAAAAAGTAGTAGTAGTAGAAGGAGAAGAAGAAGAAAAAGAAGAAGAAGAAGAAGAAGAAGAAAAGAAGAGGAAGAAGGAGGAGGAGAAGAAGAAGAAAAGGAAGGAAAGGAGGGAAGGAAGGAAGGGAGAAAAGAAAGACATACAGTTTGAAAAGGAATAATAAAATTATCTGTTTTCATAGATGACATGGTTTTCTATGTAGAAAATCTGAAAAAAATTTTGACAAAAACTCCAAGAACTACTTTGCAATTATAGTAATACTACAGGATACAAAGTTAACATACAAAAAGCAATCAATTTCATATATTCTAGCAATAAACAAATGTAATCTGAAATTAAAAACATATTACCATTTACATTAGCATCCTCCCTGAAATGAAATATAAGTATAAATTTAATGAAATATATACAAGATCTATATAAGGAAAAGTACAAAACTCTGATGAAAGAAATAAAAGAATTAAATAAATGGAGAGGTATTCCATATTCATAGATAGGAAAACACAATTTTCAAGCTGTCAGCTCTTTCCAACTTGATTTATAGATACAATGCAATTCGAGTCAAAATCCCACCAAATTGTTTTGTGTCTATTGACAAACTAATTCTAAACTAATTCATGTGGAAAAGGCAAAAGACTCCAAATTGCTAAGAGAATATGGAAGAAGAATAAAAAGAATTGACCTGGGATCCCTGGGTGGCACAGCGGTTTGGCGCCTGCCTTTGGCCCAGGGCGCGATCCTGGAGACCCGGGATCGAATCCCACGTCGGGCTCCCGGTGCATGGAGCCTGCTTCTCCCTCTGCCTATGTCTCTGCCTCTCTCTCTTTCTCTCTCTGTCACTATCATAAATAAATAAAAAAATTAAAAAAAATAAAAAATAAAAATAAAAGAATTGACCTGATTTTAAGGTTTAATACAAAGCTACTGTAATCAATGCAATGTGCTATCAGCAAATTAAAAAAGAAAAAGAGAAAACAGCAATGAAACAGAAATATTAGAGCCCAGAAATAAACACAAAATATAGTCAACCTATCCTTGTCAAAGAAGTAAAGACAATTCAATGGAGAAAGAATGGTCTATTTAACAAATTAAGCTGGAACAATTTTTCTTCCACATGCAAAAAAAAAAAAAATGAACCCACACACAGACCTTACATACTTCACAAAAATTAGCTCAAAATAGATCATAGACCTAAATGTAAAATACAAAACCACAAAACTTTTAGAAGACAAAATTTTCACTTTTTAGGAAAAAATCTTGGGTTTGACAGTGGCCTTTTAGATAGAACAACTAAAAAATGATCCAAAAATAAAATAATTGGTAAATTATGCTTCAATAAAATTAGAACTTCTACTTTGCAAAAACACATGGTTCAGAGAATGAAAAAACAAGCCAAAGACTGGGAGAATATAGTTGCAAAATATATATGTGATAACACATTTGTATTCAAAATATACAAGGAAATCTTAAAATTGAGCAATAAGAAACAAACAACTCAATTAAAAAATGAGCATAAGAGCATATGACCTGAACAGACATGTCACCAAAGAATAAACACAGATGGGAAATAAGAATATTAAAGGATGCTCAATATCATATGTCACTAGGGAATTGCAAATTTGAAAAAAAACATACAAGGAGATATCATCATACACCTTATTAAATGGCAAAATCTAAAAATAATCTGATAATGCAAAATGCTAGTAAAGTTGTGGAGTAACAGAAACTCATTCCCTGATGTTAGGGATACAAAATGGAAAAGCCATTTGGGTGACAGTTTGGCAGTTTCTTATAGAGCTAAACATAGGCTTACAATACAATCCAGCAATTATGCTCCTAGGTTTACCTAAATGAGTTAAAAAATGTAACAACACAAAAACCTGCATATGAGTGTTTATAGAAGTTTTAGTCACAGTTTCCAAAATACTGTAAGCAACCAAGATGTCCTTCAAAAGAAGAGATGAATAAACAAACTGTGGTACATTTATACAACAGGGTATTATTCAGCAATTAAAGAAATATATTAAAGCCATGAAAAGACAGGGAGGAAATTTAAATGCATATTTCTCAAAGAAAAAAAAAAACAGTAACAACAGGACATATTTTGTGATTCCAACCATGACTCCAACATTCAGAAATAGACAAAACTATAGAGATGGTAAAGAGATCAGTGATTGTCAAATGTTTAGAGGATAACAGAGATGAATAGTTGAGTGCAGAGGATTTTTAGAGCAGTGAAACTATTTTGTATAATACTGCAATGGTAGGTATGTGACCTTATGCATTTATCAAAACCTATAGAACTGGACAACACAAAAATTGAACCCTATGGCCATTCTGGATTACAGCTAATGGTAGTATATTAGTATTGGTTCACCAGTTAGAACAAAAGTATTATCCAATGGAAGGCCCAAGTTGTTAACATATTCCAATTTCATTTCTTCTAAAGAATATGGCTTCCTCATCATGACACTGAATTATCACAGTTAATCAGTACTCTGATGCTACACTCATCAGAAGAGCATCACTTACCGGGAGACCAATAATTTGAAGTCAATAGAGCATGTAAGAACTCAGACCAAAAAAAAAAAGAACAAAAAACAAAAAAAAAACAAAAAAGAAGGAGAAGAAGAAATTATAAAATTTTATTTTTTGTGACTCCTGCCATGCAATAATTTCATTTTTAAGAGATTTAAAGTATAATAAGGCAAGGAAATAAGTTCAAGTCCACTGTAGCTTGATATCAGTGTAAAATTACTAGTGGTAAGATTGATTCAACGATAAACTTCTTCTGTAGACCCAACGTGAATCACAACATTGTGCTCGAATTCTAGGAGACCCCAGGTGAGAGAGATGCAGTGTACATCATTAGTTTTGTTGTTTTTTTTTTTTTTTTTTATATCTTCATGAGGACATGTCTATTACCCTGATAGGAAATTTAATTAGATGAGCAGTGTTACAAGATTCAAAACAGTTAGGTGTGCATATAAAAATGCATATACCTATTGAGACTACTTGCTTTTCAAAGTGACTCAACATAGGAAGCATATCTCTGGAAAATAGTAACAATTTGATATGCACCTCATGCACTGCCTTTTATTGTTCCCTACAGCATAAAGACTGTTGTCAGGTTGGAGACCTTGGCGCAATGCCCTGAGTGACATTACATAAGTCTGACTTATGTCCATCAGTGATAACAAGTGAGATTCCTTTTTATTTCATTCAAGGAGAGGCAGACTATGTCATTTAGTAGGAAAGTTGCATATCCTGAGAAGAGCCTTCTTGGGTATGGCTCTATATGTGCCATCAAGTCTTGCAGATATTGCTATTATCTGTACAAAAAGGGTGAAAGCTAAAATGACACTGACTGTTTGTCTTTTTCCCCGACCCCTAATTTATAAGTTATGATTTTCCTGATGCTATCCTAGTTTTTAGAGAGGTAGCATGAGTTAAAAACACCGTATAAACCTAACTTAGTTTTATAAAAATAGTCTGCAATAGAGTTGACATCTGACCTCTTTAGTTTTTAAACTTCTGTAGTCAGTAGGCCAACTACATTTCCCCCCAAAGGAATATAAAATGCATTTTGTGAACTGATAAAATGTATTTTGTGAATATAAAATGTATTTTGTGAACTGAACACAGGAATAGGTGGCAAATTTTTTGGATACTGTGTTATGTACAACTAAAAAGGGAAAATAATAACAGCAGTTATCTTCTGTTTTTTTTATTTTTTTTCTTCTTCTGTTTTTTTTTAAAGAGAAATAAGAAAACATATAATATTTAATGTGCTCCTACAAGGTATTAGGTCCCTTCACATAATTTGCTTCATGTAGATCCTCACAACATTCTTGTGGAAGAATGTTGTCACTGTTTTACTGCTGAGGATGCTCGAGCCCAGAGAGCTCAAATAGCATGAGAAAAGCAAATAAAAAGAAGGAAAAGGAGGAAGAGGAGGTGGAGAAGGAAAGAGAAGAAAAAGAAGATGAAGACAAAGAGGAATAAGGAGAAGAAGAAAAAGAGGGATGGGGAGGGGAAGAAGGAAGAGGAGGAGAGGAAGAAGAAATAAAAGAACAATGAGAACAAGAACAACAAGAACAAGAATCATGACCATTACCACCTAAGTATGATGTCCAGATGTTATCGCTTGTGAATAACCACACTGCCTCTGAATGCCAGTGAATTCCCAGTCTTCTATCCTTCATATTTCTTCAAGATCTATTCCTCATTTCCTATTAGCTATTTCCTTTGGATTTATTTTTCACTCCCTATTCTATGGTTTACTCACCAGGCAAATGGGGTTAAGCCAGTTAACCTTGATCCATTCATCCATTCATTCTCTTCAGAAAGGTGCCAGGTGAGGGGAACAAAAAAACAAAAACAAAACAAAACAAAACAAAGAGGCAGTGACCAAGTCTAATCTCCTTGTTATCTGGACCTTGTGGTAAATTGACCAATAATATTTGCTAGGAAGAAGAGACCTTAGTGGGAAATGCCCCTAGTAGGATCTCTCTGGGGGCACCTGGGTGGCTCCTTTGGTTAAGCATCTGACTCTTGATTTTGGGTCAGCTCATGATCTCAGGGTCCATGAGATCAAGCCTCACATTGGGTGTGAAGCCTGCTTAAGATTCTCTCATCCTCTCCCTTTGCTGCTCCTTCCCCTCACCTCCCTTTCTAAAAATAATCTCAAAAGAATAAAACAAAACAAAAAAACCAGGATCTCTCTGGCTACCTACTATCTTTAGTAAATAGGATGCAGGAACTAGGAGGCACAGCTTTGAAAAGAATGTTGTATAAGCTCTCCAACTCTCTTTAGATTCCTTCTGCTGTCTGAGGGACTTCATGAACTTGACTTAGAAAGCTCATCTTTTCTGAGTCTGAAGCACATTTTTGATATAGGAAGAGATGATGTGAGAATCTGCCTTTGAAATTTAAGATTTCTTTCTGCTTCGTGTGAGCTTTTTTGTAGCTAATATTCTGGCATTTTTTAAAGTAAAACAATAAATATTTATAATTTGCATTGAGTTGATAATCTGAACCCATGTGTTAGCTTACTCACCAAATTGACTATTGTTTACATATACCAATAGTTGATAAAGAGTAATTGGGAAGAATTAATAGATTGGGAACTCTAGAGCAGTTATACAGATTCTATAATTATGGATGACTGGTGTGTCTGGTCCCTGTTTCCATGTCATCCCTTGACACCAAGAGTAGGTCTCTGGAAATTCAATTCATAAAATTCTGTAAGGCAGCAACCATTGGATCACAGGCTAGGTAGTAGCCTAAGAAATTGGTGGCATATCCCTATCAACAGATGGCAGAAGAAAATGAACATTGTGGAGTTAAACTCCAAGAAAATTTTCATCAGGCACCTTAGATCTGTTCAATTTTATAGTAGTGGGACAGTGCTCATGGTCTTATTTTGATTGCAAGATGCCCTTCAGCATCAACCATCAGGAAAGTTTGAAAAAAAAAATATATTACAGAACCTGAAAATTACATAGCACACCTGAAGCCACACAGTGAAGTTGCTAGTTGCTAGGAGAGAGAGAGAGAGAGAACACAGGCCTATGGTTATGCTTTTATTGGGGTGGCAGGTATGGACCTGGAGCTTTGAGGGTTCACTCTTCATTGGTAAATTTAAATCATAAGCATGGCAATTTAACCTCCAGAAGAGTGGGGGGGGAACAACCCTCCAACAAAACAAATATAAAACCATTGGTCCAAATGGTCAGGTATCAAAATTAACTGAGATCTCTAAAACAAAGGATCCTCAGTGGACTTGGCTTTCTAGTTAGTTATGTGGTTGGCAATGTGTTCATTTGAGATAACAGTTTTTGAAATGGATGCCTCAGAAAAGAAAAAGAACAACTGTCAGGGCTTACGTTACACTCACCTTCAACAAGTCATTTCTGAAGATTTTGTCTTTACATCTATTTCTGTAAGCTTTCAGATTTCTAAGCCATAAAAGGCAGTAATAGTTTTGAAAATCAAAAATAGCAAATGCATTATATATAAGGACTGAGACCAGCTTAGCCAATAGTCTGTTTTGATGTTTATCACACTATCTTTACCATTCGGATCCTCTGAGAAAGAGATGCCAGGACGGAATTAGATGTGCACAATATTTATTGGGGGAGACACTTGTGGAAGAAGCAGGAGTAAACAGGGAGTGCTATAAGACTGTAATAGGACTCTAACTCCTGTGAAGAGAGAAAGGGAGGGAAGGGTCACTGCTGTGAGCTGAATAATGTCCCCTAATATTCATATGTTGAAGCCTTACTCCTCAAAGTGGTTGTATTGGAGGTGGGTCCTTTGGGAGGTACTTAGCTTTAGAGGAGGAGGTCATGACATGAATGTGTGGCCCCATGATAGGATGAACGCCTTTATAAACAGGAAGAGACCACAGCCTTCTCTCTCTATAATGTGAGGATAGCTAGAGAAGGCATCGCTCTGTAAGACAGGAAGAGGGCTTCACCAGGGCACCAAGGTGCTGACACCTTGATCTTCAACTTCTCAGCCCTGGAACTGTAAGAAATAAATTCCTGAGGTTAAAGCCACCAAGTCTATGGCATCCTGGAATGGCAGCATAGTATGATCAGGGAGGAAGAGATCCAGGCTCAGCAAAGTTCTGAGAAAGTTTCACTCACTATGAGAGTAAATCAGGAAGCAAAATTCATTCATTAGCACCTCTCAGTGGCCTGTAATGGGCAAGGGTCGAAACTCTGTTTGGCCCAGTTTGGCTGGAAAGAGTCTTGGAGAAAGCTGGTAATTATTTCTATTGTTTACTTATAATTTCCTGTTACCACATTTTGTCTAATTTTTCATTATATGTCAGATATGTGGGTTAGAGAGATGTTTCCCTAGTCCTTAACCACGGCCCTTCTGGGTTTTTGATTGTTGAGTGCAATGGTCTTTATCTCCTTAGCTGTGAATACTTCCAGATTTGGTTCTGCCTTTTGGGGATTTAGAGTTTAGCTCCTTAGCCTCCACCCACAAGGCTTTTGAATTTGGCACATGTCCCAAGGAGACTTTGTGTACTTGAAGCAGGTACTCTTGTCTACTGGGGCGTTGATTCCTAAGCACCAAGGCTATGGAGGATTTTACTTTCTCCTTTTAGATGTCTTAGGCCTAGTCTTCCATCTTTCTGCTATACCACAGATCTCAAGAAATCTCTTATGGAACAAGCCAGGTATGTATTTGGGGCTCCTTTAGTAAACGGTCTGTTATGCCAGCTCTTACAACTATCATAGATCCCATTGTTCCTCTGTTCCCTAGCAGACTCCCACTACTTATGTAATGTCTGATCCTTAGTCCCTGCCCAGATCTGACAAATGCCTCCAGTGTAGAGAGTGGTTGGCTATTGTCATTGCCTAGAACAAGTTGAATTTTAATTTATCTAGTCCTTTCCCTACATGTGTTTTTAAATGGTTATGAAATTTGATTTTGGTAACATATCCATTTTTTTCTAGTTGTTACAGAGAATCATGGTCTCAGTAAACTTATCAATTTATTATGTTATCCTTTCTGGATACTGAGACATAGTTAGAAATAACATCTCTCTGTCCCTCTCTCTGAGATCATAGAGGAATTTCCCCGTGTTTTTTCCCATATTTAAAAAAGACTTGTTATTTTTACATTTAAATGTTTAGTCTAAGTGGAATTTGTCCTGTGCAAAGTGGGACATAGATCAAAATCAGTTTTTTTTTATTTTTAAGATTTTATTTATTTATGCATGAGAGAAATGGAGAGAGAGAGAGAGAGAGAGAGAGAGAGAGAGAAGCAGAGACACAGGTGGAGGGAGAAGCAGGCCCCATGCAGGGAGCCGGATTTGGGACTCGATCCTGGGTCTCTAGGATCACGCCCTAGACCGAAGGTAGCGCTAAACTGCTGAGCCACCCGGACTGCCCCAAAATTAATTTTCAAATGGCTATTCCAGTTGTGTCAACACTATTTATTATATAACTATAACATTTTCCTACCTGAGTTGAGTTGCTGATTTATATTATAGTAAATATCTATATATATTTTGGTCTATTTTTAAATTTCTATGCATTTACATGGACTTTTCTGTTTGCTAATGAAAGTACACACTGTGCCTTAATATGCATCAGTATCTTGAAGGTGTATTCTCTCTAGTTTCTCTTCTACTTCAAAATTTCCCAAGCTTTTCATATTAGTCTATTTTTCCATGTGAAAGTAGTGATTTATTGTGGTCTCATTAAATATAAAATAACTTAAGGGAAATTGAGACCCTTATGATGGTGAATCTTCTTATCTAAAAATATTATATTTATTTCTATTTGTTCCAGAATTTTTTGATGTCCTTCAGTAGTGCTTTAAAATATTCCATGCATGCATCTTTCACTTTTCTTATTTACTGTGTTTCTAGGAGTCTGATTTTGTCATTGCTGTTATGATAAATGGTGACTTTCATTTTTCCTTCTAAATGGTATATGGAAAGGCTATTGATGTTTGTGCCAATTCAATAGTTGAGTAACTAGCATGTTAAGTTTTTAGGTTCTTCTCTTGGGTGTCATACCTATAGAGTTATAGAATCCATACAAATAATAAACATTTTAATTTTTTCTGCATTTTTTTTTAATTTTTAACTTTCAAGTGCTTTGTATAACATCATTGATAAGAGGTTAAAAAATAATAGTGTTAGGGTCCTAAGTTTCTTGTTTTTGACTTGGGAAATGTTCTACTGTCTTCTCATTACGCATGCTGGTTTGGCAAGTGAGATAAATATATTTTATGGATTTAGAAGGATTTATCTATTTCTATTTCTTGAAAATTTTATATTTTTTATTATTGAGTATTACAAATATATAGGAAGTACAAAAGCATAAATATATGTGCTGGTAAAGGGATTGCCACAAAACAAAACCTATATAACTATCAGCAAGGTCAAAGGAAAAGCAACTGCCAACTTTTAAAAGCACTACTCGTATACTCTCTCAATCACTACAACTCTTTTATTACTGAAGTTGAATACTATTCTTCTTTGTGGTTTAGTATTGCTTGTAAGTAATTTTTAGGGTTTACTCTTTTACTTGATGTTAAATTTGTAGGATTCATCCATGTGGTTGAGTTCATTTTTATTGCTCTATAATATCGACTGTATACATTTACTGGAGTTCATATACCTCATTTACTGTTGATGGACATTGGCGTTGTTTTCAATTTGAAGATATTATAAAAATGCCACCATGAATATTATTATATACATTGTCTACATAGATGTGTGTGTTGAGTATATGTCAAAGAGTAGAACTGCCAGACCATAGGGAATACATACACACAGTCTTTAGTTGGTCATTCACATATATATATATATAGTTTCCCTAGGTGGTTATAAAATTTTCAGTCTCACCAGCAGTTTATGAGAATTCCAACTGCTCGTCACCATGGCAAAACTTGCACTTGTTAAGTACATTTTAAAAAAGCTGAGGAGAAAAAAGATCATTCAATAATGAAGAAAAGAACAAATGGTCAGGAATATACATTTGTCCTGTAAATGCAGTATATAACCATGTAGTCTTAATCATGTGAAGTAAACACTAATGGAATTAATATAATTGATACATTGCAATGATAGGGTGATATTTTTAACATGCTCTTCATAAAATGATAGGTCATAGAGCCTAAAAAGTGAATAGTAGTAGAGAAAATTTTAATAACATGATTAATGAGGTTGGTCCAATAGACATGTTAAGCCCTGGTACTAAAATATTGACATCCACATTGTTCTCAATCCCATTTGGAATATGAACAGGTGAATTTGAGGCATCATATATACATACTTCCAATGTAAACACTAATTAATAGTAAAATGAAGAAAAGCAGTTTTAAGTGTAAATATTTCTTATTTGACCAAAATGTAAAATGACATACAGAGGAGTGAAATGTCAGCAGTAAATATTTCCTGATTCTCAAATTCTGACTCTTTACTGCCATGCCTCAGAGATTACTAATAGTAGTAGTTCATACTGTGTTTTTTCTGGAGTTAGTGCAAAATTTTTTATGCTAAGAAACAATAACACATTGTAAGGGTGTTTTTTAAAGATTTATTTATCTTTTTTATTTTAGAGAAGGAGAGAGAAAGTGAGTGGGTGTGGGGCAGAGGGAGAGAATCTCAAGCAGACTCCCCACTGAGTGTGGAGCCCACTGCAGGGTTTGATCCTATGACCCATTAGATCATGGCCTGAGCCAAAACTAAGAGTTGGATGCTCAACCGACTGAGCCACCCAGGCACCCCAACACATTATAAGTTTCTATTGATTCCCTTTGTTTTTATAAAGATGGGTCACAGTATACAAATGATTATTTAGTTTTATATTTTTTTACCTAAGATATATCTATTTTAATTATGTATGTATGCATTGTATATACATATATAATCTCCTCATGTACATTTATTGACATTTCAATGTGAGATCTCAGATTAAAGAAAAGCAATTTGCACAATATGTTTGTGTGTGACACACATTATTGTTTTTATAGCTGAATAGATTTTCATTACATTTTATGTAATCATCTACTGTAGGGTAAAGGATGGGGAACACCTAAATCAAGCTATTTAGAGAGCAGTATATCCATTTTGTCACTTAAAATATTTCTCTCAGAATTCAGGAAATAAATTTTTTAAGGCAGAAAATCAAGGGGAATATCTTTACAAATGAATTCACCTTAGAGCTTAGATAAGCTACTTATCATGAATATATGTGAAGTAGTATTTATGTGACACATAAGACAGGACAAAACTACAATTTGCTTATTAATTCTCCGCTTAAAATTTCCATTGACTTTCTGACACAACTTGAAAAAATGCAAACGTCTTATAGATTTTTCAGAATTGAATCTGGCATAAGTTTCCATCTAAGTTTGTGCAATTCTAGAACCATAGCCCTACTGCACCAGTGATATTCCCCTGGGTGCATCATGGCTCTGTGACTCTGCATAGTTTTCTCCCCCCACTGATTGGAATGCCTGTTGGAAAAGTTTCCTCTTGACACATTCCTATAAACCTTTCAAGTGACCCCTGTAAAATCACCTGCATTGACTCTGATGTGTCCTCAAAAGACTTTTATGTTTTTTTTTTCCAAGATTTTATTTATTTAAGAGGCAAGGAGAGCCAGAGAGATCACAGAGGAAGAGGGAGAAGCAAACTTACCACTGTGCAGAGATCCAGACATGGGGCTCTATCCTAGGACCCTGATATTTCCCTGAGCTGAAGGAAGATGCTTAACTGACCGCTTGGTCAGGTGCCCCAATTTTTTTTTTATTTGTTCCATCCGAGACCTCCATTGTTATTTCTTTATTATTTACATGGCTATATCTTAGTATTATCACTATTATAATGTAAACTTTAAACCTGTCCTTCTCCCTTGATGCTGAATCCTTCCTTACAGCATGGGAATTGCCTCTTGTTAATCTTTGTATCTGTATTGCCTAGCACAGTGCCTCTCTAAAACATTGACAAGACATATGGAATTGGAATGAATAATTGAACACATTTACACTTCTGGTGTAATATTTCATGCTCCCTGATGTTCTGCTCTTTCCTCAACCAGTATTGATTGGGTGGTCTCATTAACAATCCTGTAAAAAAAATCTCATTTCTTAAAAATGCGTCTTAAACTTCATACTTCAATCATATTAGAAACTCTAAACACTTCTGCAATATCCTCTTTTATTCTAAGAACAATCTTCAATAATTTCCTTCCTTAAAATGCTAATTGGTTTTCACATCCTATAAATCAGAGTTGCTTTTCTCACCTTACCATCAAAATTCCTCACAGTTTCTTCGATAAGGAATACATTTCCAGCCTAAAAGCATTTGCCACTCTCCAATGTGCATATTCCCTCTCTGCTCCTTCCATTCGGTCTACAGTGCCTTCTGATACAAGAAGTATCTTGCGTTTCTCCATTCAGTGAGATTCTTTTTCCTCCACAAAGCTTTTTTTTTTTAAATATATATAAGTCCAAACATTCATTTTGCAATGCCGATAAACAAAATGCTATGAGCAATGTATATCGTTCAATAATATAAAAGAATGAAAACATCATTTTGATTATTTTATAGAATGTCACTGCCACTTGGCAATACTTAGTAAGAGTCAAAAATACTACCTTAGGGCGATAGTCTAGTTCAGGAAACAAACAGGATATATGGATAAAGATGTGTATTTAGATGTTCGGTGCAGTGCTCATTATCATAGTGAAGAATTTAGATACAGCTCAAACATCCAAAATAGGAACAGTTCAATACCATTGTGGTTGTATATGTGTTTGCGTATGTCGCATAGACATTAAAAAGCAGGCTTTGAAAACCATGCATCATATATCAGACACACACAGTATGATGCAAATTTTGACATATTAATATATTCTTAGGAATAAAATCAGAAGTGAACAAACCAAAACATTGTTCATTCTTGAAATATTTACTTGTAGCTTCCCCCCACTTTTATTTATTTTTAAAATATTCTCTGGTAAAGATGTAGTTTTTTATAACTAAAAGAAAATCCAATTGTAATTTTAAAATAACATGAGAAAAAATATGTCATTAGTAAAAACACACAAAAACAATCTTGCTCATAATTTTTTGGGCTTTGACAGATGCATGATGCTTGTTTTCGTGGTGTATGAAGTATATTTTTATAGACACATGCATGTCATCTGGGCTATTTTATTCAGAAATTGCTTCATCTCTCACTTTCATTATGACCTCTTGGGTGTGTAGTGCCAATGACAAAACATCTTTGTAGTGAATTCACTTTACATTAAAAATCCAAACTGGTCACTATCACCAAAATGACCAAACAAGCGTTTCCCAGTTTTCTTTCTTTTATTTATCCTTCAAATATTGCTCAGTTATTTTGTGACAGTCTTTGTCAAATCTGTTTTATTTTAGAATATTCCAAATGTTTAGAGATAATCAATTTGTGGGTTGTCTGTATTTGAAAGATACAAAGACAGCAAAGGAAAGCCCAGTTTGGTGTCTAAACATGGGTGTTCAAAGTTGAAGCCCCACAGTTTTTGAGATTTCAGAAATCTATTCCTGTGACTTTAAGAAATCTACTTTAAAAAACGGTAAGTGCCTATGCAGAGCTTGCAAGCAAGGTATTTCTCTAGCAAATAAAACTCTTATCTTTAGAAATACTATTACTTAGTGATAGCTGAGAGTTAATGGAGGTTAATGAATTATTAAGAGTTATTATTTACTAAAATAAAACCAATCCCATGATGCTCAATTATAAAAGCCATTGATACTTTTTTTGCATACTTATTAGGAAGGAGGATAATATGTTTCTTCTCATTAAACATAAGCTCATTTATATTTGTGTACTCTTCTCATTCTAAAATAGGTTAACTTCTGCCGATATTATGTTCCAGCTATGAATTTCTTTGTTAGGATTTTATTGTTTGCTGTAAAATTCTGTAAGATACAAAATTGCCAGGCTGGGATTTGGCCTCCTTGAAGCGGTAGAATCCAGATGGCATAGAGGAATTGATACTCAATTATCGAGGAAAAGAAGAAATTTGGTATTCACTGAATATCCTTACAACTAGATTGGAGCCATGTTATTACTCCTGGCCATTGAACTGTGAGCAGAATTAATGTGTCACTTCTTGGCAGGTGTAGTTAAGAACTTCCAACATCTCTCTTTCTTCCCTGCTGCCATAACCTTGGAGGTGGCCTGCTTCAGATGGCAAAGTTAAAAAATGGGGAAAGACTGGTTCATCTATTTGAGATTTGAGAGGTTTATTTGAATCCATAGCAGACCAAACCTGACCTGATATACCCTTCACTTTAGAATGAATATGATCTCAGGTATTCTTTACCATAAGTGGTACATATTCAGGTAGTGACAGTCATTAAATTTAACCAAGGCTCTGCCCAGATATTTGACTAGAAAAACACATGTTAAGGTAAGATGGGACCATTTCTCAAAATTGGATGCAAATATACATATCCCACCAAAAAAACTATTCAACTATTTTTCTTCATTTTCAATACCTTAAGTCAGTAAGAGTCCCAAATGAAGGAAATATAAGAAAGCAATCCAGTGCATGGATAAGGGTACCAATGGAAATAGAGGAAAACAATAATGTGTCTCTAATTTGAAGTGAAACTAAAGGAAAATACTGAGAAAGGACACTGTCACAACCCAGAGGGAAGGAAAAGCTTTTCAAAGTAAATTGACATAAACCCCTGCAAAAACAGAGACGACTGTTCCCTTTTCACAGATGAAGACCTTCACAATCAGAGGAGTCTAGAAATTGGCAAAGATCATACAATTATAAATATATCAGTTTGTCCTATGTATTTAAGCTAATTATACCCAGTGCAGATAAGGATCTAGTTGAATCAGAGCAACCAAGCTCCCTCCAAATAGCAGGTAAAACCTCTGGCAAAGTGATAATATGAAACTCAGAGGGAGAACAGATGTGCTGCGGGAGAACATGCTGTTTTTATAGGCACTAAAGTTTTTCTTAAAATAAATACAGTCATTTAAAGTCTTTGAGTCATGGCTGGAGAAGCACCACATGGAGGTGCTAGAACAATTAAGAGTCCTGTGGGAAAAGAAAAGAACCAGGAGAGATTCTCTGTGGAGCAAATCTTGAATACACAAATTAAATTGTCTGTGAATAGTAGATGGAAACTTCTCTGAAAATGGCTCCTTAATAATGCAGGTTTTATAATATAGAAATCCCGATCTGTGAGCAAGCTTGATCAAAGGAATGAGGAAAGTAAAAGTCATGTTTTAACTCCCACTCAATAACCATCAGTCTTTCTCAATTTAGTATTAATGGTTGGCTTATTTCTAACTCTGCATGGCTAGTTTCATCACTCTGTGGGCAGCCAAATGGGAAAAGTTTTAGTAGCCTAGTTTCAAAAATTATAAGGGCCCTTGGATTTGAATCTTATCTCTTTTTGTTATTTGGGTATCTTTGGGTAGGCCACTTAATTAGGGAAAGGCTGTTTCCTTATCTTTCAAACAGAAATAATAATTTCTTACAGAGTATGTATGAAAATTAAAAGCAGTTGGCTTCATAAACTATCAGCCACACAGTAGGAGCTCAACATTCGTTGTCTTTTTTCTCATATGCAAGAAAAGCAGATTGTATTGTCAAGGTAAACGGCCCCTGGAGTTTAGTTCTGATGTCATTTTACAAATTGAATATTTAGGTCCTATAAATATATATATTGGACGGGTTGTAGAGTTCCTAGTAAGAGATGCTTTGGGGATTGCAATTCTCTTTAGATACTTCAATATTTTATTGAAAATTTAAAACTGTATTTAATGTCAACCATGCTGTTTTTAGAGGTTATTACAATATTTACTTCTTAAATGGATATGTAACCTTTTCAGGATAAAGTCAATGCACTCTTGTATCTTCACTTACATGTCTAATATCATAAATCTGAAATGTTCCCATACTCAAAAACCTACCCCCTTCCAGTCTTTGTAAATGTGAACTTCATTCTACTAGTTACTACGAAGAAAATTTACTGTTTTTTTAAATCTCATATTCCAAAACCAAACTAAAAGCTTATTCTTTTAGTAACCTTTAAAATATGTTTGAATCTTATTACTTTGAGTAGTGACTCATGACTTTGAATCATGAGATCTGCTGCTCTCATTAAAGTACAAGCCATCACTGATTTTCATAATTGTTACCTGAGTGGTCTTGCTTCTACTTAGACTCCTTTTACAGTCTATGTGCAAAAGGAAAATCAGGGAGATAGTTTAAAACAGGCCACTGCCCTGTGGAGAGCACTTCTTAGCCTCCCACCTTGTTCTGAATAAAAACTGTTGTCATTGCAAAGGGCCTAGGGGACCTCTACTGATCTGATTCCTCATTAATTCTAGACCTCATTTACCAAATTCCTTTCCTTACTGGGTCCAGCCATTCTGGCCTTCCTGATGAACCTCAAAACAAAACAAAACAAAACAAACAAACAAACAACAACAAAACCAGTCTCTTCATCTGTAAATTCCAGAATGTTCTTTCTCGGGTTTTCCTACAGTTTACCTTGTAACTCACCTACTCAAATACGGTCTTCTCTGTGAATATTTACCAACTACACTTTACAAAACAGCAGCAAAAGCAACCTCATCTCAGGAATCCCTATCCTCCTGACTCTATTTTTCTCCACAGCATTTATTACCATTTGAAATTCTAATTACTTATTTCTTGATTCTACTATATCATTCCCCATATATTTTGTGTCTTACTATATCCTCAGTGTCTAGAACAGTGTTGAGTACATATGTTTTCAAAAAAATATTTGTTGAAAGAAGGAAGGAAGGAAGGAATAGAAGAAAGGAAAAAAAGATTTTTTCCTTTTCTGTGTCTTTGGATTTCAGAAGAAGAACATGCTTCAGAGATCATGAACACTTTCTAGCATAGTCTTTCCAAGATTTCTTTTATCTTGCAGAAAGAATATATTCACTGTTCTAAAAGCCTCAAGCCTTTTCTCCCCAAAACATTTAGAGCAACATGAGCCTTGAAGGAATAATATAATCTTAGCAGTTTGCCAAGCTATTTTGCTGATTCTGCAAAACACAACTCCTCCCATGAAGGGAATACTGAAGGTTATAAGTCCGGATTACCTCATTGGGCAATAAATAACATGTCAAGTACACTCGGAGTCTTGTGTCTCTAGAAACATGAGGACCAGTAGTTATTTTCTGTCCTGTGGAAATTTTACAGAGTCCTGGGGGACTTATTTATCTTGTCAACAGTAATCAATATTTGTAGCAAATTAGTGGACACACAGATATAAATGTGATATTCAGCAAAACAATATTGGGAAGAAGGAGGATTGAAAAGTAACAAGTTTATCTGTCTTCCATGGCCTAAGAGGAGAACTAGCATTGTTGAGTGCCTACCCATATTATAAATAATTTGCGGGGTATTAATTTTACAATGAACCTGTGAGGTAAGTATTAGCTTTCCTACTTAACAGGTAAGGAAACAAGCTGGATAAAGCGAATGTTTGATTCCTTTTTTTTAAAAAAAGATTTTATTTATTTATGATTTTATTTATTCATGAGAGACTCAGAGAGAGAGAGAGAGGCAGAGACATGGGCAGAGGGAGAAGCAGGCTCCTCGAGGGGAGCCCCATGTGGGACTCAATCTTGGGACTCCGGAACCAGGCCCCGAGCTGAAGACAGATGCTCAACCACTGAGCCACCCAGGTGTCCCAAAAAAGATTTTATTTATTTATTCATGAGAGACACAGAGAGGCAGAGACATAGGCAGAGAGAGAGGTAGAGACATAGGCAGAGATCCCAGGACCCCGGGATCATGCCCTGACCCGAAGGCAGACACTCAACAACTGAACCATCCAGGTGCCCCAAAGGGTTTGATTCCTGATGGTACATAAAGTATACATTAGGGCTGGGAATGAGTCCAGATTCACTCTGAGTTCACAGCCTGCAAATGTTCTGGAACATGCTCTCTTGTTTTGGAAGTCTTGCCTGTAGCATCCCTTTAAACCCAGTGAAATAGGGGTGCCTGGGTGGCTCAGTGGTTGAGCATCGGTCTTTGGCTCAGGGTGTGATCCTGGTCTGGGGATGGAGTCCCGCATTGGACTCCCCACAGGGGGCCTGCTTCTCCCTCTGTCTATGTCTCTGCATCCCTGTGTGTGTCTCTCATGAAAAATTAAAATCTTTAAAAAAAAAAAAACAGTGAAATAATCAGCCTCACTTTGTAGGAGACACTCTGAAAGTATAACAGAAAATCCACTGTTGTGTTGGTAAAATGAAGGATCCTTACACTGGTATAAAACAAAATAATCCAGAATAAGATTTCCTTATGTGGTAAATTGGGTTTGGAAGAGTTCAATCTGCTGTCAGAGTGATATTTAAACCATCACTTCCATCACTCCTGAATGTAAGATTATGTAAATAAGCTAGGAATTACCTCTCATCATTTTATAGCAGGAGGTTCTGCAGAGTTCATGCTGAATCAAAGAATGAACTCTACATAGCACTCATTAATTTTAAGGGTTATTGCAATCATTAGTTTCTGTCAATTCACAATTGCTTTAAGTGAGTCTAAGGTATTTGAGTTTTTCAGGTGGTGTTAGATTTACATTTGTCTTAAAAATGTAATGCTTTATCATTCTACGTGGCACTTACTTGGCTTTGTCCATACGCAGCCTTTGGCAGTACTCATGACTTAGTAAGTCTCTCCTTTCAAAACAGTAGATTAGCTCTTGATCTTTTCAGTAAGATACTTGTTTCCCTGTGGAAACTTAACAAACCTGTTTAACTAATATGGCTAAAAAGAATAATAAAATAAAATAAAAATTATAGCAGACAACAGATTGTGATTTGCTCAGAGTCACATTGCAAACTGATTGAATTCGTATTCAAATCCATGCCTGGATGCTCTAAACTTGGATTCGCTCTCCATGCAGTCCTTTCGTGACTCAGTTTTATTTTTTACCCAACAAAATAAAAATAATGTCTGCTTTGTTTAATACCCAAGACTGTAGTGAGGCTCCAGGAAAAGGAAATGGATCTCCAAGCGTTCTTGTTCATTAGTGTTTGACAAAATAAAAGATGCTTTTGGTCACAAGGAAACTACCAGTAGATTAAAAGAGGAAGTACCAAATTGATTAGGCTGCTTCTAGAACTGCATGAAATGGAGAGAAAAGTCTGTCTGGCTCTGTGCAACACCTTTCAACATTCCCAAAACTGTATGATTGCACTGCAGAGTCTTAACAGAGGATTCCAGGGGGAATCCATATTTGGCAAATGAAACTCCTAGTTAAAATTCTTACTTTTAGAGAACAAACTCTCATTACCTAATAATGCCCCCAGAGCAAGCCTCTTCCCCAAACTTACTAAATCTTGCTTTTTTTTTTCAAATTACCATTTTTATGGTTTTCATATAACAGCAGAAGGAAGGCTTCAGGTGATGGAATCCAGTCTGATCCATGTGGCTCTGAATGGTAATTGGACCTGGTCAATGAATATCCATTACTAGCATATTGCTACTTCATTTCCCTAGGAAAGTGGGAAAGCTAAATCCAGGCAGTGTCACATATCGAAAGCAGCATAAATAAACTTCTTAGCATCGTAGAAGTTTGAAGAGAAAATAACTTGAGTAGAGCACATTCAAGCTTCTAACCTGAGCTAGTCCATAATTCAGGGCCAAATATAAGGAAGTTCTATGCATAATTTATCATGTCTTTCTAGTGTTGAGGCTGGGTAAAAGCATGGAAAGAAAAGCAAAAGTGCAAGAGGTAGAAACCCTCCACAGGAGAAAATTCCCAGGGAAAACTAAATTCTGAATGAACTTCAATGAGGTAGGATTTCTGTGAAATGTACTTCATTCATTTAGAGGGCACAGTTTAATGAGTTCTAAAGATGTGTTTACTCAGGGAACAATCAAAATATATAATAGTTTATATGATCCCAAAACTTTCAGGATGCCAGGGTGGCTCAGTGCTTGCGCGTCTGCCTTTGGCACAGGGCATGATCCTGGAGTCCCAGGATCGAGTCCCACATCAGCCTTCCTGCATGGAGCCCACTTCTCCCTCTATGTCTCTGCCTCCCTCTCTCTGTGTCTCTTGTGAATAAGTAAATAAAATCTTTAAAAACAAAAAAAACCCCAAAAGTTTCCTCACACTCTTTTGAATCCATCTATCCTTCTGCTCCCAGATACACATACACACATGCACACACACAATCTGTCAATCTGTTTCTTGTCACTCTAGATTATAGTTTTCATCATCTTAAGTAAGTGGAGTAATACAATATTCATTCTTTTGTGTCTGGCTTTTTTCCCTCAGCACAGTAAGTTTGAGATGATGTATTCATATGGTTGTATCAGTTGTTTCTTTTTATTGTTGAGTAAAATTCCACCATGTAGATTCTATACATTTTTCCACTGATCCCTTAATAGATACCATTTGATGAGTTATTTCCAGTTTTTAGCTGTCATGAGCAAAGTTTTGAGGAGCATTTATATACAAGTCTTCATATGAATATATGTTTTAATTTACTGGGAGAAATGCCTACATATTGACTAGCTTTCAACTTTAAGAAACTGCCAGTTAATTTTCAAAAGCTTTTGACAATCTTCAATTGCTTCCAGCATTGAATAAGAATTCCAATTGTTCTATATCTGTATCACTACTTGGTACACTCAGTGTTTATCATTTCAGCCATTCTAATGGCTATATGGTGGTGTCTCACTGTGTTTTTCCTTTATCTTTAAAACAATTTATTGCTGCATAACATACATATAGAAAATGTAAAAATGATAAGTGCATAGCTGGATGAATTTTCATAAAGTGCACACATAGTGTAACCACCAGCCAGGTCAAAAAATATAGAAGGGGGAATGTCAACTTACATACAAGATAATTTGTTGAAGTGATAGTGTATAAAGTAAAAAAAAAAAAAAGAGTAAAGATTTGAAGATTATAGGGAGTGTTATTTTGATTCAGATAGGAGAAGTCTCCCTAAGGCAATAATGAAGGAATAAAGGGTATTTGCATGGAGGGATGGAGCAAGTCATTCTTAAGTCTGAGGTAAGAGAGTTCCGAGCAGGGGGTATGGCACGTGCAAAGGCACAGAGGCTGGAGTGTGCTGGGCATATTCCAAAAGCATAAAAGTTACTGATTCTCTGTGAAGAATCTTTTCATTGTTTCATCCAATTTCAGGACTGTAGTGGATTATGCAGTTACCATTTCTTGCACTCATCCTTCCTGTGGTATGTCCATAGTTCCATGTAGTAACATTTTTCTTCTGCCTGAAAGAATTCTTGTAATAGCTTTTGTTGTGTGGGTCTGCTGCTGACGAATTCTTCCAGTTTTTATGTCAGGAAATGTCTTTATTCTTCTTTTACTTTTCAAAGATATTTTTGTTGGGTTAGGAATTACAGGTTGTTAATTTTCATTTGCTGGGTGCCTTTAAGATCTTGCTCATCACTTTCTACTTGCAGTGTTTTCCACAAGGAATCTGATGTACACTTGTTTTTCTGTAACTAATGAGGCTTTTTTATTTAGCCATTTAAAAAATATAGTTTTTCTTTATCACTGATTTTGAACAATTTGATTATGGTATGCCTTACTGTCATTTTCTTTGGGGACATTCATTACAAGCCTATTAAGTCACTTATATCACTATTCACTGATGCTCTGTTTATTATTATTATTATTATTATTATTATTATTATTTATTTTACTTTCGTACTTCATTTTATTTTCGATCATTTCTATTGCTATGTCTTCAAGTTCAATAATCTTTTCTTCTTTAATATTGAATCAGTTATTAATCCCATCCAGTGTATTTTTCATCTCACATTTTTTAGTTTTCATTTGTAGAGTTGGATTTGTTTTTGATATTTTCTTTGTGTTATTTAATTTTTTGAGTGCACAGAATCAATTATAATAACTGTCTCAATGTTCTTGCCTATTAATTCTACCATCTGTGGCAGTTATGGGCTGGTTTGAATTGTTTGATTTTTCTCCTCATTATGACTCAAATTTTCCTGCTTCCATGTATGTCTGGTAATCTTTGAATGAATGACAGATATTGTGAATTTCACCTTGTGAGGTACTGGGTATGGATGCATCCCTATAAATAGTTTGAATTTTGTTCTGATACATAGTTAACTTATTTGGAAACAGTTTAATTCTGTTAGATTTTACTTTTAAGGTTTGTTAGGTAGGACTGAAATATTGCTCCAGCCAGAATCAATTATTCTTTACTCCAGAGGGAAGTCTCTTCCATTTCCTTGCTTAGTGCCCCCTAAGTCAGGAGGATTGCCAGTCTGGATGATGAAAATGAACAGTATTCTCAGCTCTTTTATTAAGCACTGAGCACTGTTAACTTCCCTTGCTGGTTCTTTGCCCAAACTTGATTAAGTTTCCTCAAACACATGTGCTACTCTGTACCCAGCTGAATGCTCAAGGTTAGCTGAATGTTAACCTAGAATGAGATATTGTGGGAAATAAAGTTGCTTAACCCTCATTTTTAAAATATCCTTCTCAACTCACACCATGTAATACACAAACATCCCTATATTATATTAAACAAAATTTATAAATAGTTATATGGAGTGGATTTATTTTCTAATGTACTTTAAAATAACTCATTAAATATTTATTGATTTTTTAACATACAAGTTTTCTTTTATTAATTTGGAGCCATTTTTTTTTCAAATTCTAAATAGTTTTAAGCCTTTAGAAGCATTTAGGTCCTATCTATGTGATTGGATAAAATAGACTTACTGGGTGATACAAGAGTTTAAGTCACTATCCTTATTATTAAGCAAAAAGACATCCAAGAAAATGCAAGGCATAATGTAATATCCTAACTAAATAACTGATAGAGACTACAAATCAAGTTTAAGTTGAGGATTTCAGATTTACGAGGTCATTTTAGACAAGTGGTTTCAAAAGAAAAGAAAAACATTGAGTGGAGTTTCTACGGAAAATTATCAATGGAAAACTGAGAAAGATAGAAGGAGGAGGTTTTGGTATGGGTTGTGGTAAATAAGATTGGGGATATGGTGATAAGCTAGAGTGGTCATAATAATGAGAAAACTCTGGTCTCATCTGAATGAATAAAATGGATGGCCTGCTTATCCTATTTTAATATGTTACATAATATAAAAATATGGCTATAAATAAATAATGCTCGGGGTAGTATGGTCTGATATGATTTAACAGCTTAAGAGGACAGGATAGTACAGGACAGCTAGAGACAATGATGGGTAGGAATTTGCAATCTCTGGGAGTCATTTGGTCCAACTTCACATTCTATGCAAAATATCCCCACCACAACACCCCAGAAAATGAGTTGGCCTTAATCTCTGTCCAATAGTAGGGAGTTTACTACCTCACCAGTTAGACTATTCACCTCTCCGAATGTCCCATGACTTACAGAACACTTTTACATTCTGACCCATCCTTATAGCCTCTCTCTCGGTTCTGTATCTGACACTTACTATGGGGTGTTTCTTCTCTCTCATAGTCCCTCTATGTTTGTTTTTTTAACAACTATCATAACTCAAATGTCTTCTACTTGTCAGATAACTAGTCATATAGCTGGTTTCCAAATCTTGATTGTTCTTTTAACTGTCTGCAATTTTACGTCTCTCTTAACATGTAACACAGGCTTTCCACATAACTCTAGGTATAGCCAGATCATCGCACGGTAGAATAATTGCCCCCATTAATGTAGTCACTAAAAGCCTATTAATGTGGCAGAAACCAGCAATATTTTTTATGATGATCACATTCTGCAGTTGATCTTTATTTTGAGATAGCATAATACGCTGGTAAGGCCATAAACTTTGGAATTATGCAAACCGATTTCATTGTTCTGCTATGCTCAAGATATGGGGCAAATATTTTAACTGAACTTTATTTCCTTCCTGGTAAAATGGGGATAATACCCCATACCTTATAGAGCTGTTGTAAAAATAAAGTTAGATAAGGTATTTATCATCACAATCATACGCTGAATAAATGTTGGTGAATTTCTCTTCTGCATTAATGTGCTACAAACAGCTGCAGTGAGAGCTCAAGCAGATATTGATGAATAGGTTGAACAAAACAAGGCCAAGTACAGAGCATTGGAACATGGCACTCGATGGTTTCCACCTGCCTGACACTGATCTATAAATCACCACCCTGGGTATAGACACATAAGCAGGCTCACGTCCATCCAATGCACTATCAGCTGGCCCACATTGCTCTGGCTTGTCCTCAAAGACAGCTGAGGAAGTTGTCAAATGGTTTTCTAAAATCCAGATGCATTATGCCTAGGGCATTTTTCTCATCTAGCAGTCTGGTAGCTGTATCAAAAAAGAAAATAAATTTAGTTTGTCATGTTTCATTTACTGAGATCATGCTGAGCCCAAATGTTAACGTGCTTCCTTTTGCAAGTGTTCACAGACCATCTGTTTTGTAATCTGGACTAGACATTTTGGGGAGTTTACATTAGGTGCCATAATTTTGGCCATCCTCAGTGTTTACCTTTTTAGAAACCAAGGAATTCATCCATCTGTGGTTTCTTGGTTTCCTCTCTTGTTTTCTTTTCAGAGACTTCAGACATTCTTCTTTATAACCTCTGCAGTTAGTAAGAACTTTCAGATTAAAGGTTATTCTCCTTGCAAAGGAAAATGAGAACAAAACAGAAACTTGGTCCCTCTGCTTGATATTTGTTGGCTATTAACCTTACACTTCAAGCTCTGGTTACTCCTTTCTTGTTCATTTTATTCTAAACAGACTCCTAAACCTTTCTATTGTTCTTCGTGTTTTGTCTTCGTCCATTCTGGGATTTGGAACCCTCTTTGCCCAGTTTTACAGTTCTACCACATGATTTTGTGTTTTTTTCCCTAGCTGTTTGATATCCCTTCCTTTTGAAGTCAAAGCTCAATGGAAAGCTTTTTTTTTTTGTGGCCAAAATGATCCCCCGTAGCTCTACCTTTTCATACTGTGATCACTAGTGATTACAGCACCTGCTTTTTATTTTTTCTCCCCTAGAGTGCAATATATTTCCCCTGAGTCTTGTTCCTTTATAAAGCCTCTACGCAGGAGATTACACCTTCCTTTTCTCCAAGAATCTTGACATTTGTTTTTCTATACTCATAGATACTGCTCTTGAATAGGAGTAGTATTCCCTGCCTTGGATATTAAGAATTCTCAAATGGCATTGTTTTTTTTTAAACCAAGGTTACCTTGACTTCAACTATATAGGTGAATGCCTTTGTTCAAAATATCCATGTATCCATTTACACCTGAAACTAATATAACACTATATGTTAATTATACTTCAACAAGAAAAATAGACAAGTATCCAGGTATAAATGCATTGCTTCATTAATATGCTGTAAGATAAGGGTAATAATTAATAATAATTATTTTTTATTATTCATGGAATGTTCCCTTTGTCATAGATATTTTAAGCATTTAACATGTATTTCTACATACCTCCCCACCAAAGAAAATCCCACCCTCTCTGAAGTATACTTTCGTTAGTTATGTTTTAGTCAACTGAAGCTTAGCAAGTTTAAATAATATACCTCAAGTCATGGGGCATCTGGGTGACTCAATGGTTGTCTGTCTTTGGCTCAGGTCGTGATCTTGGGGTCCTGGGATCAAATCTCGCATCAGGCTCCTGGTTGGGAGCCTGCTTTTCCCTCTGCCTGTGTCTCTGCCTCTCTCTGTGTCTCTCATGAATAAATAAATAAAATATTTAAAAATATATATATATACCTCAAGCCATAATCAAATAAATGGTGCTACTGGGACTCAAGGTGACATAGCCAGACTTCAGAGTCCACTGGTTACATCCCTGTTCAAGAGTTGATCATTTTTTTAGCCCTCTTTTAATTCTACTGAATGAAATATAGATATTTGAAGTTCTCACATAACTCCTTATTTTGTCTCTTCTCCAGTTGTAAGTTTGGGAAATTTTGCCCATATTTTTTTTTCACCTAACTCTGTGTGTGTGTGTGTGTGTGTGTGTGTGTGTGTACGACAACACTTTCTAAGTTTTAACACATACAAATAAAGTACATTAGATATATATCCATGTATCACTTTGGTTCTAGTTGTCTGATATAAGTTGTCTTATGTAGGCAATTGTATTTAACTGGTTTCCAAACTTGGTTCTAGATATCTCCTGCCCAATATGCTTCCCATGGAGTTTTATGATGCCTAATGTAGCAGGAGAAAATATCTTTACCTATTGCTTTAGAAAATTAAAAAAAAATTTCTCATATTTTTCCGTATCTCTTACTAGATATTTATACATGGATGGTATCTTTATTAAATTTTAAAATCATCCTTTCGAGGAAAAAACAGGCTAAACTAAGGGCCAATTTTGGGATTAACCCATGAAACTGGAAAATAAATGTGTATCATATCAACTTATTGTAATGATAATTCAGTTAGGTAAAATGATCTGAGTTATAATTAATTTTATACTATTATATAGTGACCACATTATTTCTAATATTGCTTCTGTTTTAATGTGCCTTTTGTCTGATATTAATATAACTAAATTAATTTTATTTTGGTATGTATTTTCCTATTTATATTCTCAATATATTATGTATATCTCTTAAACATATTAACAGGAGAATTTTGCAAAGTATACCCTCATTTCTCCACAATTTTGCAAAATTCTGTGTTAAAAGACATACATAAAAGACTGAAAATAGGGATCCCTGGGTGGCGCAGCGGTTTGGTGCCTGCCTTTGGCCCAGGGCACGATCCTGGAGACCCGGGATCGAATCCCATATCAGGCTCCCGGTGCATGGAGCCTGCTTCTCCCTCCGCCTGTGTCTCTGCCTCTCTCTTTCTCTCTCTGTGACTATCATAAATAAATAAAAATTAAAAAAAAAGACTGAAAATATAAATAAGAAAATATATGTCGAACAAAGTTGGCATATTTATTATATTAATATCAGACATTTAAATAATTTAAGGAAATTTTAGATTTATAGAAGAATTGAAAAATATTATAGAGATGTCCTTTATGCCCTTAAGAATCCCTTAATTGAAATCTTATATAAACATAGTATAATTATCAAAACTATAAAATTAACATTAAAACAGTAAAATAATTAAAACAATATGACAACTTCTCAATCTCTCCTTATGTTTCATGACTTTATACTTTTGAGGAGTACTGGTCAGGCATTTCGTAAAATGTACCTCAATATAAGTTTATCTGATGTTGTCTCATGATTAAATCCAAGTTTAGTATTTCTGGGACAAGTACCACCAAGGTGAATACCATACTTTCTCAGAGTGTCGTACCTGGAAGTACATGATTTTGTTATGTCTTATTACTGATGATGTTCCCCTTGATTGCTTAGAGTGATAT